>NC_057869.1:24622338-24922338 GCF_019740435.1 Gambusia affinis | reverse complement strand
CAGCTTTATATTTTATATGCAGACATAAAACTTGTGTTCAGCCGCACGACTCAATTTTGGCAAAAAGCAAAGAAGTGTATTCCCATCAAATGCAATGTGTACAGCGGTATAAAAGCCTTGTTTATGAATTTTTAATGTACTCTCTGAATGATCAACAGCAGCAACCGGAAAACAACAGCAAATCGAGAAGCAAATAAACAAGGTCTTGTTGTTAAAGAATTTAAAGCAAGAAACTGTTCATTGTTATTCTTGAAAAAGGAAAAAAAAAAAAAAAAAGTTGGTTAAAGAATGTTTAAATAAATAAAGATGGAAAGCCAAACTTTATTTGATGTGATTTTATTATATTTACACTAAAACTAGGACCTGTACTGTTGATATCTATTAATGTGGTGACGTTCCTACATGCGTCCTGGTGGCAATTGTGTCCTCTGGAGAAAAAAAAAAAGTGAACACATGTTCGAGTTAATAACAGAGGAACCATTGGGGGTTTTTTGTTGAAAAGCTGAGGTCATATTTGTTAAGGCAGATGTATGGCAGATGGTTGAGCTCCTATGTTATGGACGCTTCTTGCGCAAATGGTGCTAATTAAACCCTACACTGTATGAAGCAAGGAACATTTTCATGTGTTTTGATGCCAAATTGCCTGTGCATTTTCAGTTTTTCAGCTTCAACCACTTTACTCCGGAACATTTTGTACCTTTCGCATCATTCTTTTTGTGAAATGAATCAAAAAAATGGCATTATTTAGAAAACAGTACAACGCACGTCTGATAAACGTCAACCTGTATCTCATGCAAACTGGCAGGTTGTTTAAAGGTTTGCATTACGTTAAAGCAATCATTTGTGTGCAAGATGTTTATCAAGCTTAACGTCCGGCTGTAACTCTGTTTAAAATTGTTATTTTTAAACAAGGAAGGTAGTAGTTCTTGAATTGTTGACTGGGGGCCAAAACCACTCTCTCTGCTACATTAGCACTAAAGAAACTCCCATCGCAAACCAGTAGGGGTGGTTGATATGTGAACTTGAAGTTTTATCGCAATATTTTGCATCTCAAAATATTGCGATAATTGTACCTCAAATATTGGTACAAACACTGATATTTGGTATCGGTGAAAATGATAAAAGTGAGGATAAGAACTATTTACTAAAAGTTTTTCAGGTAGCTGTAGGACTGTGTTCCAAAACCACAAGTACTGCTCTTGAAAAGCATTTCCATTTATAATGGATTTCTTTAGGGGCACTAGTTACATAAAGAAGTGTGATTTGTATCACTAAACTGCACACGGTAAATGTATTTTCAAATTGTTTTGTATTTATGCAATAAACTGGAGAGAAACAATAAAACTGTTTATTATTAATTGGAATTTATTATGACAGCAATAAATCAAAATTCTTATCAAGAAAAGAAATTTAGAACAACAAATGAGAAAGAATAAAATAAATGCCCACCTCTACATATAAGTAATTTATCTTGAAGCCTTTTGAGGAACAAAAGATAAAAAAGGAACAGGGACAGAGTGACAGACAATATATAAATGATTTATAACCACAGGGAGAATACCTGGATGCAACATTTATACAAATACTGCTCGAATATCATAGCAAAGAGCCAATGAAATTCCTTCGTCTACTGCAACGCTTTGAAGATACTCGGAAAGCCTCGAGACGTTGGATAAACAAAACTGAAAAGTGAAACAGATGGTAAGATCTACTTTCTGATTGAGCCAGTCGATAATTATTTAACAACTCAGGGGTATTCACAGAGCATTTGAATCTGGCTCCCAAATGGTTAGGTTGGACCTCAAATGGAGAAAAAGGAAAACAAAAGTTGGGCAAAAGTAATGTAACTTATCCTGCAGGATTCTACAACTTTATTCCCAATGTAAATGAACTATTCAAACCAGGAGTGCAATACAAACCTCCAAGATGTACATGACTTGATGCTACACAAAATAAAAGTTTCATTTGCTAACACCCAGAGGCTTTATTACTTCTAGCTGTCTCCATTTTGTTTTATGGGAACTATTTAAAGCTAGCTGGAGATATTTGCAGCACTCTCCACATTTTCTAGTAGTCAGGATCATCAGAAGGGGAAACAAGACAAGTTCAAATGACATTCAAGTCCAAGGACATTACACTTGGGGAGACTATGTTAATGTTCTTAATAAAAGTCTAGAGGATATTTAATTTGGTAACTTGTCCTCCTGCACTCCCACCAACAACAATCAGGGGAACGCATTTTATTTGGCTCCATAATTTCTGTTTATCCTGCTCATGAATTTATCCATATGGGGTTGTACAACTCAGCTGGGAGGAGAGAGCATAAACACTGCAACGGCCACCGTTTCTACTCCCACTGCACATAATTCTCACAACTAAGAGCCTGTAACAACTCGTGTGTGCGCAGTACTGTGTGGGTGAGAAAAGGAGGGGTGGAGAGGGATTCTGGCAAAAATAATGACAGTTGGGACTTTAAAAGGTGACCATCCTTGTTAATCATAATGTTCTACAGATGCCCAACTAGCAAGTTTGTGTTCATTTGAAGGTTGTTGCTCGGATTCTCGGCGGACATTACGAGCAGCAAATATCAGAAAAACCCCCGTGTCTGGTTAAGTAGATCATTTAACTCAAGTGGGTGTTAGCTCAAGGTTATGTTTTTCTTTTTTTTTTTACTCTACATGCTGGAAGGCTCCTGCTGGCTCTGCAAAACGTCAGGAAGCATCCTCTTTACATATGCGTGAGAAATTGTGGGAGCCGAACAAGAGGCAATGAGAAATAGCGTGCGTGTCACTGTGTACATACGGGCGAGTGCGATGGAGGAGGGGGAGGTGCTGAGCGAAGGCAAAAGAAAGCAGTAACACGGTGGAGGAGCTCCTCGGCATGCTAGAGGTACGATGACATTGATCCGAGCAGACCTCCCTCCATCGGTCTCCCTGGCAGAGGTAACTGGATTGTTCATAAAAATGGAAATTGAGCTGTGTTATTCTCACGCGGTCCAGCTGACACTTGGTCCAAAAAAAATAAAAAATGTACTCACACATGTGAGATGTGCAAGACTTACCCGGAGAAGTTAGCTCATGGCTACTCAGGCCGCGTCATTACTTCACTGTGTTATCCGAACATTACTTTCCATATACAAACACTTCCTCCCACAGTGTGTTGCTCTGTTAGTCAGGCAAAGAAACACTTCCAGCAGATGCAGAGCAAATAAACAGACACAGCTGTGGGAAGAGCCAGAGACAGACTGAAGGAAGTAAAGCCCTTTCCTGATTAACAGTTTGCTGTCATGTGTATTGTGATAACACTCGGAGAGTCTAACGTTTCAATCCGGCATGGGTGGCTATGACTGTGGGTGGGGTTGATAATTGCAGCAAATATGCCACAACATGCAATTACCCCCTCCTTTTATGCATCGTTTGTTAGCCTAGCAGTGTTCTGTGTCACATGATAATTACCAGCAACCACTGCAGGCATGTGACAAATGCTCAGTGAGCAGCAAGCGCGCTCCCAAACCATCCATTCCAAAACGAAACCGTGGCAGGCGCATCCGAATGTGGACTTTCAAATTTGTCAGAAAGCTACAGCGAACCAAGCGTCCATGAATGCATTCCTAATCCCATTTTACAGTTTCATCAATGTGGACAAACGCAGGGATCATCATCTCTAAAAATAGACAGATACTTAATCAATTTAGCTCCCCTGCTGTTTGTCTTCTTCAGCAATAAAGCAGGCTTAGCGGTGTGGCAGCAGATGCTATTGATTTTCCTGAAGAGAGTGGGGGCTTATGATAGAAATTTTCTAAATGACTTGATGCTTTTACAGGGAAGGAGCGTTAATGGGAGCTTCAGCCTGATGAATTATATGGCTCGCGTGGACGCGGCGTAACCTTCAGAGAGGAGGAGGCAGCGAGACGGGAGCTGAGGCAGCGGCGGCGGTCCAGCTTTACAATATGTGCCCGATATAGTTATGGTGCAACTCAGCATGGCAGGGCCATTGATATCTACTTAAAAGGTGTTAATGCATCCGTTTAGCATAAAGAAAACACAATCAAAGACAGGCCAAGGTTCAGCAGAGCTTTAAGCGATTAACTGAAGGATAAAATAAAAACAAGAGACTTACTTTTAATAGAATATAAAACAAACTCATCACTAGAGTGTAGTTATATAGTACAAGAGAAGCAGAATAGTATGATCTGATGGTAAGATTGAAACAGGAACAGAATTAGGCGTCATCAACTGTATCTTAGACGGCACACAAGCACAAAGGTTTGACTTTCTTTGCGATTCTCTTTCTGATTCTGCATCCATAATACTGACCTTATTTTGCTACCCAAAAACCTATAAGACATTGGGATTCTGGAATAAATCAACTTTTAGGTGAAAAACTTGAAGTTGTAATTTTATTAGCAGCATTAGTGTAGGGCAGGTGGGTGCATTTAAGCCAATAAGTATTGAAACCCTTGGTAGGTTTGTTGCATAAAAATAACTTAAATCTATATAACTTGTTTTTAATAGAAATTGAGACAAGTGTTAAAATAATGTAAAAGGAGCATTGATTTAAAAATCAACAATAAATGCTTTCATTTATATTAGATGAAAGCATTATATATAAATGTTTTTATAAAAAAAAAGCAGGTTTTGCAGCAATCAACACCAATTCCTTCTGCTTGGCAGCCCTCATTGCCATCACCCTAAACTTTGGCTTCCTCCACATTCTGGCTGGGCTGGTCCAAAAAAGGGAAAATTCCTCCAATCAGATAAAACATGTTTGTATATTTAAAGGTTCACTTTGAATCTAAATCTGCTGGTAAGAACAAATTGGGGCTTTTCTTCACTACTGCAGCATTCAGTATTTGCCATCTATTTGTAATCTACACACTGCATATTACTAGAGTCAATTTGCCTCTTCACCAGTTGAAATCTGGTGAAGATTTCAACTGGTGAAAGTTGAAATCTTTCACCAGTTCATATTCATGTACTGCCATTGTGTCTCTTTCTTATTCCATTCTAAGCATGTAAACAAACCATTTTGACACCAAATACCTTATTGCTGAATAATAATTATTTTCTAAGGATCATGAAGATAATCTATTAAAAAAAAAAAAAGCTATAATAACTCAGGTGAGAAAAAAAAAAAAAGTATAATTGAATTGCAATGACTTCATTTAAATCTTTGCATGTTTTCTTTCATACCAAAGAGTTTGTTGTTCTACCACCATTAAATTTACAAAGCTATCAGTACAGTGTTTTTCTTTTTTTTGTTTTACATAACACCTTCTCTATTGCTCTTTTGTTCTCTTCATTTGACATACATCTGAACAGAGCTGCTCTTAAACAATGCTTTTCTTTCTGTTTTATGCGTTTCACAAGAAGGGAAAGAGTCAAATATATAAAGTGTTCTGGAGCTCACTGAAAAGATTGAAAAACTGAGGTATCAGCGGGGATTTAGCCCGCAGGTCCGCATGTAAAGTGGGTCAACTGTGCTCCTGGAGAGCTTAACAAGCTGCTAGACGAATAAGGCAGCACATTTGGTAATTAGCGAGAAAAGGAAGGCATGTTTGAGGGGTCGGGAGTGGGGGGGGGGGGGGGCGCAGGAAGAGCTGGAGAACAGATGAGCGAGTGAGTGGGTGTGAGGCTGGACCGGTTTAAAGAAACCACAACATTTCAGTCTAACTCATCCATTCTTATCTGCAGCTGGAGCGGATAAAAATCAGGAGCTTTATTGTTTTATTGGCCTTTTTACATGAGTTTGGGTTCTTAATAAAAAGAACTGGAGTCAAGGTGGCAAACAAAGAGAAGTTTTGCAAGGGAAAATCTTTAGTGTTTGCTGTGGGTGTTGTCGTTGTACATAAATCACAGAGCAAATCGAGTTATGCGTTGGCGACCGGGTCTAGGCGGCAACACTAAGCTACAAGAAACTAACAGGAGTGGTTCTAAACTTGCAAACAGAAACATTTAAGCTGAAGCACTGAGGTTAAGCATTGTACGAACTCATTTTTTTTCTGCAGAAAATCTCACACCCTTAGAAGAAATCCATTCCCAGCCGCAAGTAATCAGACCGTGAAAGAAGAAAGATGCATCAGTAACACTAATGTAAGCAGCTAAAGAGGAGTTGTGCGCACTGTGTGTGTTTTTTTATTTTATTTATTATTTTGCCTGTGCTTATATGTGTCTTTTCCTGAAAGCTTCTCGGCGCTCTCATGCGAAAAGTGAGGAAGGTTATTCGAGGAAGAGATAAAAAAAAACGTAGGGGAGAAATAAAGACTTAAGAGCTCACACTGTGAAAAGCTTCAGAGTGAGTTGCAGCAAGAGGAAAAGGCTCTTTTACTTCACTCATATGAGGTGAAAAGACTTTGCTGCCAAATGTATTTTTCTTCTTAGAGTCAATTCATGTGTCACATCATCCTTCTTTGCTCTTCCTGAATTCAGCACTATCGTTGGATAATAGCATTTTTATTGGCTCCTGACTGGTAATGCACACAAGAAGAAAATGTAGATCAAAATCAAATCCTGCACGTTTGCGTATATCTGCTCTTTGGTTGAGCAGATCGGACAATAAAAGCGTTGTGGGAATGAAGGAAAATGGCTAGTTTAAAAATAAATTACTCAACAGTTGCAAAGTTCTTGTTCAATGCTTCAAAAACAGCTGAAGGGGAAGAATAATAGACACCTGGTTGACAGCGTAAACCTACCAAATGACTCTGACCTGCAGGTCAGACAGATTATCTGAATCTGATCAGTCGAGCGTTGAATTATGCAGCGCTAACCTGCCTCTGACCCTTGCACCAACAATCAAACTTTTCTTTTGATGTCAGTCCATCACTACAGCAAATCCAAGTTGCAGTGTGGAAAAATAGCAACTAAAGCAAAATCCATCAATTTTGATAGGAATACTGTCTAAACTGGTAGTTAAAGTAAACACCCAATACACCAATGAAACTGAGTAAAACTTTAAGTTTACTCAGAAAGAAATGCCCTTTTGAACAAAATACCAAGAGGTTCAAAATCGTTTCCCCAACCATAATTGGATATTTTTTGCCCATATAGCTACTTTTTGTTTTATTAATGATGATTCTGGCGATTCATCGGATGTGTCAGGTCCAAACTCGTTTTCTTAACAGCACAAAAACCCTAATGTCTACCTACAGCTAGATCTCAATCAGTGATGAAATTAGTGATTTGCAATTTTGCGATGGTGCTCATAAATCTGGACTGTTTTACAACAATGAAAAAAAAAAATCTATGCATAGCGTTTTCAGTTCCTTGTTGAATACAATTATGATATGCCATATAGAATGGAGCAAATATGACGTTGATATTCTTGCTCCAAATAACTAAACACTGTGAAGTAACTTTAGAACTGAAATCATTTACTCATAAATAAATTTACCTGTCATTAAAATTCAAAAGACATTACAGAGTTTAAGGGACAGAAAAACTGGATCAATTTTCCTTTGTACTGCGTCCAGTTTGTTTACATCTCTAAAAGGCTTTTCAATTCTCATTATGCTGTTGGAAAACCGCCAAAAACGATCCCGACTAACAGCGTGAAGGAAAAAATATTCCCTGCACAAATGTTTGTACATTTCTTGTTTATCTGGCATCTACACGAGTAAAGCATAATCTTATAATCTACATCCCGCATCTGACAGCTTTTTGGTTTGTTTACTCAAAGGCTGCATGCAGCACACTGGAGTAACCTCAGCACTTAACAGCTTGCAGCCTTCATGAAAAACACCATCCCTGGTGTGCAATGTTAATAGCTGCAGCCGTTTTGTCATCCTGAAGAGTAGCTCAGCTCGGTGTTGATCTTGTTGCTCTGAATGTATATGAAAACCCATGAGCTCCCATTTATACATATATAAAGCTAATGCATATTTATCGCTTTTGTGAAGCTTCTTCTCTCAGGTGGAATATAGATTCAATTGAAAGAGCTTGCACTCAACAAACCAGGGGTGCAAAATGTCAAGAAGAGAAGATCTGTGTCTAAAGCTCTGGAAGCTCAAAGTTAATTTTGCCTCAATTGGGTCTTTCAGCACAAATCTTTTAAAGGCGCTGTCTCTTTCCTGCTTTTAACTAAATTCACTGAGAGGAGAAATTACTGAGGGAGTCGTGTGGACCTCAACATTGTTGGAATAATTACTTGCAACAATGTAAGTGTTGGAACACTTGCACTGTTTTTGTGGAGGCACCAAAAGAACGACGCTAAACAAAGGACCTTCATCCAACTATTGAAAGAGATCGCCACAAATAAATTACAGTATTATTTTGATACTGCTAATTGTTTTTTTGTTGTCTTTTTTTTAGTAGTTTGTCTAAAACTAATTGGCATAAAGAATAAAAAGTCAAAGCTACTGAATTGCTTTCTTTAACAGCGAGTAGATGTGAATTGGGAAGATTCTCCAATGCCAACCTCACCAGTGTTAGCAGACATCATCTATGAATGTGGCTGGCATGAGTGGGTCATTTGTAAAAGTCAAACGTTTTACTGAGCGACTTGTTTTTGTGGACATAATGCTAAATATTTATGGAAGAGTCATTTTGGCAATTCATACAAACAAGCAAGAAAAACATTTTTAGGGTGGCTGGTAATTTATCTAAAATGATCGTAGAACAAATTCGAAGGTATGAAATGTGGCGAAAACTTGGCCAGAGATTGGAATAAAATCTGTCCATATGATTTGGATGTATTTTGCAATGGAAATACAAAGGCGAGTTTTAAAACTGAAGCAACATGTAACCAATAGCAACCGTCAAGCTAAACTACAATAACTTGGGTGCTTTTTAACAATAATGTTACTTATATTTGTAGTCTGGGATTCCACAAGCGTAGTTTTTCTTTTCAATACCAAGTTGGAAGGATAAAGAAAAGATAAACTGAAACAATTATAAATTTATAAAAATAAACAGCAAATCCTATCAAGCGCTTCTAAAGTGAAGGAGCTATGAAGACATCATCGAGTTTGTTTTCTTTCCGTGCCTGCCAGGCCTTTTTACTGCATCTGTACTGAATTATTTTTAACAAATGAAGGAGTTCAAAACCTGATGTTGGATATAATTATGCTAAAAAAGAAGGGGTATGAACAACTGCTCAAGGTCAACCTGCTTGCAGTGAAAATATCTGTATTTTTTGCTTAGGAAAAAAGGGTTGTATTTCATGATCATTTGAAGAGTACCAGTCTGAGTTTGGTTACAACCTAACCGGTGATTAGGATTGATGTAATTTATGTTCAGACAACTATTTTCAGAGGCATGCTTGATGATAAAGAGGAGTGGAGTATCCCCCCTGTAATCAGCTGCAAAACAAAAGCTCTAAAGACAGACTTTAATGGGGCTTTGATATCACAATCCTGCAATCCTTTTGCCAAGGCATTTCATGGCTATCCCTTTAAACGAGGGCTATTATGTAAAGTTGACTTTTTGGAGCTTCATCTCATGTTATAATGTTATTCTCTCATCAATAACATATGTGAAGTGTTGCTTTGATTCTTTTATACATGTTTGAGACTTTTTATAACGACTGAAGGTAACATAGTTACTTGACTGTGGTCTAAAATGGCTCTATGTGGCTGGTGAATACATAACACTGCCTCTTTAAGAAAGCCAGGAAACGGTAAACAAACTTTAGGGGCATGTAGTTAAGATTAGTACACACAAAATGACACAAAATTTTATGGTAAAATCAATGTTTAAATCTTTTCGCCAAATTCAGTTGCATATTTTTGATACATAAAGAGCTGATGTGGTGTTCAAGGGATCAGGAAATGCATTAACTTTCATCCAGTTGTTTACCTGTCACTGTATGGCTACGGCAGGCTTTCCCCCCCCCTCTCTCGTCACTATATGCCAGGTCATGTTATGACATGACATGACTCAGGAAGTGAAGGTTAATTCTAGTATATATGAAAACTGTATAAAGCAGCTGTAAGCAGAGTGGTATG
This sequence comes from Gambusia affinis, assembly GCF_019740435.1. Lineage (NCBI taxonomy): Eukaryota > Metazoa > Chordata > Actinopteri > Cyprinodontiformes > Poeciliidae > Gambusia > Gambusia affinis. Next base: position 24,912,398 of record NC_057869.1, on the reverse strand, counting down.
AAATCCCTCTCACCAAAACATACATTTACACAACAATAAAATGAAAACCCACTCTACTCCTCTGAGAGTGGGAACACAGTGCACTGCTATTGTTAGATCCATCTTTTCTTTTTTCTCTCTCTCCTTGTCTCGCAGCGAGTGTGCGCCCAGCCATCTCTGTGGAGCGAGCCACTCACAGTTGCTCAATAATCCATTTACTTGCATTTGCTATAGCCGTGACTGTAATTTCAATCACATAGCCAACAGGGAGATAAGTTAGGAGCTGCCTACTAAAAGCTGCCCATTGGTGACATGGGCTGAAATCGAGTAATGGATCCTTGCTCATTGCCTTAGTCATAAATCATCTGCTCCACAACAATGATGTTGGGGGAACAGTAAAGCTGCCATTTGCACACAACTATTCTTTCTAAATATGTGTTTTGATGGAAAACAGAGTGCATAAGAACATACTGTTTTCCAACTTTGTCTCTTGTTCTGACTAGTGAAAAACAGACATTGTATAATTTAACCAACTACTTCACAATTCTTTTGTTTTACTTACAGCTGCCTGGGTTTGACATCAAAGAAACACTGCAGCGCACAATTATTTCTCAAATGCATGTCTCATAATTATGACTACTTTGGGAGTTTTTGGTTTGGTGATCTTTCTTCAGCTCATGAGCGCTTTTGATTGCGCTCATGAGCTTTGATCAAATTTACACAATGACACTGTGTGTGTGTGTGTGTGTGGATACAGACACACACGCGCACACACACACAGTGTCGTCTCCAAGAAAACTGTCTGTTTGCCACGGAGAGTCATATTACCATATCGCCGTCGTTCCTGCCAGCTTCTGTCCCCTACAAACCATCTCATGCTGCCTTGCCTCATTAGCATTGCAAATATCACCGAAAGCAAGAACAGCAATGGCAGCAGCAGAGGAAATAGGACAGAATTAACAAATTATGTAAGAAGCGTGGAAAGGACGGAAGGGACAGAGCATGTGTAGCAACAAGGAGGTGGGTGATGAGGAGGAGGTGGCAAGAGTGTATTACAAATCTGATTACACCTTTAACTTGACAGTCTAAGATGACATCTATTTATATTGATCCTGTGACTCGCTGTTGATGAGACTAGATACAAACAGTGCACTGTTTTTTTTTCTTTTTTTCTTGCCTTTACAAAAAAAAAAAAAAAAAAAAAAAAAATCCCAGTATTTTCAGTTTGAATAATCCCACCTGGATGGATTTATTTTAATGACTCTGTCTGATAAACAACATTTCATTAATTTGAGAAATTAATCAGCTTCTAGAATTTCTTGTTAAATACAAATTTCTCCACATGTAAAAACGGTTTGTACGCCAATTACTGCTTCGGTTTTTATTTAGCGCAATTTCTCGGCAACAATAACAATCAAATCTTCATCACACTGTACAAAGTAATGAGTTTTGGGAGAGTCCCCTCTAAAAGGAACTAATTCCAAAATTCAGTACAAAGTCAAAATGAATTAATTCACAGCTATAATTCACTAGCAAAATTCTCCGCACTAACATGGTGTACTTCTCATTCATTCCCAGTATTTTGTCTGATATAAGAAATAAACAGAGGGAGAGGAATAGATGATGCGCTTACATTATGCATGAATCTGGAACACAGCTGCTCATTCACATACTGCATTGCTTTGGTTGTTAAAACGCAAAAGGAGTGCAATTCTTACAGAAAAACTGATCAGATTAAACCATGTTGTAATCATGGCCTCTTTTTAAATGCTAGAAGGTTGTCAAAAATAGATAATTCAAATGTATTTATTAGCTTTGATAGTTGGGACTTGAAAACTTCACCTTAAATTTAGTTTAAAACAAAGAATAAGGAGTTATACATCCCTGTTGAGTTCAAAGTTGTCAAAACTGTAACCAAGATGTACAATTTAGTTGATTAATTTTGACAATCTAAAAAAACCCCCCCTACATCTTGTCTGTGAAGTATAAATGAACATAATGATTTTGTACAAAAAATGTCTAGAGAACAAAAATTCAAAGTAAAGCTAAGTACTTAAAATAATCTAAAATTGTGAATTATCTAAACGTGTTTGTAAGCTTTAGAATTATTCCTATAGTTTTACTAGTACAGGATTAAGAGCCGAACGTGTTTCTCTGCATCTGTAAATGCGAGCTGCTGACAGGAACTCCATGTTATTAACACTATTTCCAACTTAACTGAACCACAGCATTACACTTGCAGATATGAGGTTTTCAGCAAAACACGCTTTTATAGTGGGATGATTTACACAACTGAACTGTAAACTGAAGAGAAATAATGTTAACACACGTTTCGCTAGAAAAATAATTTAAATGGTGGCACAGGCAGCACTCTCCACACTTTATTTTTTATCCTTTCAAGTCTCTTTGAAAGGATTTGGCAAGTTTTAATAAGCACAACCCAAACATTCAACTTCTGCAGCCCAACCCAAGAATGCATTTTTCTTTTGAAGGGGGCAGTTTTATGTATTTTCCAGGCACATGGTGCCATTTTATAGCACAATCAAGAAACTGTTATCTTCAGTTGTCAAAAAAAATGCAGTATATGTAAAACATAAGTTTGAATGAAATGTCTCTTTAAGAAGCTCCTGCTCTTCCTGACTCTCTTCCTTTAGAACGCCCTCACAACAATGCTTCTCGTTGTGCCATTAACAACCATTCTTAGAAACGCTGGACTGAGAAGTAGCTCGTATGATGAGCTCAGCAGACACACAGTCCCACCAAGTGCTTGCTAATTACTGCTGCTGCTAGTCTAGAGGAGCTGAGTGGGGATGTTGCGGTGGAGGGGTGCTTTCTGAAGCAGAAGCTCAACTCGGGGACTGCAGCTCCAAGGAGGAGGCGGGGCTTCATGAGAGCAAGAATGGTTGCCATGGGAGACTGAAGAATTCTACATCACGACCTAATAACATTATAATAAGACACAAAGCTCAAAAAGGATGATTTTACATACACCCCCTATAAACATGGCACCACTTATGCCAAGAAGCATTGTTACAACAAAAAAACCAAACATTTTCTTTCTTTTGTTTTAAACATATATTATTTTTCACATGCCAAATAAAACACAAAAAAGCACATTTACCAACTTTCTTAAATTGTAATTAAAACAAACACAAGAGGAACTACTGTGATTGTGGTCTGTGGGTAGTGGGAATGGAAACTGAAAACATAAAAAAATCAGCCCAGAAGGCAGAAAAAGCTAACTTCCCAGCCTCTGCTCATCTCCCTCTAAAGTCAAGGTCAAAGCCTCGTGTGTGGTTTCATATTTTTCATTGAACTTTTAAAAAAACGTATAAAAAATGGCCGCAGAGGATGACTGATGCATTAAGATGCCCAGTGGTGCTTAAGCCCACTGCCATTTATTCCATTGACTGGTTTCAAAATGAAATGAGTCGGGGAGCGACGTTGGTAAAGATCAAAACCAATAAACAACAAACGCGGCTCGGTACGTCTAAAAAGCGTCTGCCCTTTTTTGGTAATTTTATAAGATTTTAACCACAAAATAATAGACTAAATTGTGTCCTTTAAACAGCTTCACGAAAGATCTGAAGCCAAAGAAAACTACATAGTTTGAGATGCCAGGGGCATTGTTCTTTGCACTTATTCTAATTGCTGGTGACATATAATGACGCAGGGCTCTTTCTGAATGAGCTTGCCCATTATGTGGAGTGAAAGCCGGTCTGGTGTGTTTGGTATGTGGAGGCCCCTGCTTCTCAGTGGGGGGAGGGTTGGACTTGGACGGCTCTGCGCTGTGGCTGCAGCTCTGCTCGGCGCGTAGCGGGGGGAATACAAGGAACCCTGTAGTATGGTAATGCAATATTCATAGTAGGGTGTGAGCAGAGCAGTTAAACACAGCAAAGTTGTGAGAAGACCTTGCAACCCTCTATCAGCTTGGGCTCAAAAAGTCTATTTTCATGTTCCAAATATTGTCCCTTTCTTTCTCTGCTCTCCCTGCTGCTGCTGCTGCTGCTTTTGTTTTTTTTTTTGCTGCCACTCGCACAGCCATTAATTTTTAATAACAACTTAAATGGCTGGCTTGACGAGCCTGTGCGGTGGGGTAGGGCGGGGGGCAGCAAGTCAAGGGCTCTTGCCTCTGGTTACAAACTGAGAAATAAATTTGCAGAGATCAAGCTAAACATACAGCGAGTGGAGATATATATATATACACACAGCGTGGAAAAATATCAACTCTGCTGCTGCCATTCCAGCTTAATTAGAATTTCAGCTCTTTCATCTTGAACTTTCAATTGCGACTGCAACAGGAAATTGAGATCAAATTAAGATAGAGTGCTTCTTGGAGGCCACCAGAAAGATTGGATTTGCACATTAAATATTCAAATTTGTCATAGGGCAGATATTAACTGAGACAGTTAACTTTAAACATTAGGTTCAAATTTCTAAACAATTTGTGAAATGTGTAAGCGACTGTGATGATTGCATTATATTTCTCAACCCTACATCATCTGCGAGGCAAACCGATCTTTAAAGGAAAAACTGTTTTGTTTTGAGTCGAGAAAAGCCTCACTCAAATATCAAGACAATAAAAATGAACTCGGATAAAGAGTAAAACAGTGGAGTCTGCAGTAGGAGCGTATAAATAATTGATTCACCTCTTCAAGGCAGACAAGGTTGTGTGGATGTTGTCAGTAAGGTGGCAGCACTCAGGTTTTCCCCTGCATTATTTATTTTCCGCATTGGGGTGGTCTGACCCACTCTTGTAATGAGAGCTGGAGTCACGGTCTGTTTGGAGTCCCGGGGCAACGCTGTGCGACCGTGTCCCTGGATCACTGCTCAACCACACAGGGCCCTACATAGCCAGTGTTTGCTCAGACTTCACTCGGACTGTAAAAGTCAAACCTTGTTGACACATCTGTGCTGTCTCTCCCCGAGGCTAATGGCTAATACATCTGCCTGCTTCTTTTCAAAGGGCGAGGAAAACTACAAGAATCAAATGCTGGGAAGACACTGGCAGCAGAAGGAAAGCTGAAAAGGTATCCGGGGAATTTAAGTCGAGTAAGACAGCTACATTTGTTAAGAGGTATTTTGGGAGAAATGTTGAGGACTTGATGCTATCAGTCTATTTTCTCTAGCTGTTTTCCCAGGTAATACAGAGTTTAGTCAGATTTCTCTTCTAGATTTACCAAAAATATAGCTTCCTTCTCCAACTACTTATACAATTAGAACTCATAAACTCTTACCAGCTAATGTATTTTAGGTAGACCTTATCAATCCCAAATTGGGGCTGTTGGACCTTTATTCTTCATCACTAGAGCACAGTTAACTTAGGATGCATTCACACCAGCTCTGTTTTGTCTGCTTTAATCAAACTCTAGTTCATTTGTCTAGAAAGTCTCAATTGTGAATGTGCAATTGAACTCTGATGCGGACAAAAATGGCAAACTCCCTCCTGAAAACCTAGGTCTCAGTTCGATTGAAATTACCTCTAATACAGTTTGAATGCATATGTGGATTCAAGTAAACCAGAGACCATCCCTAAAGCAGGAACAAAACTGTAGCGCAGGGCATTCTGGGTAAATAGAACCAAAACAAATGCACAAGTCTAGCGCTACAGGGAAGAATGGGTTGTGGTCTTTTACCAACGACAAAAGAGAAATCCTACATCAGCTAAAATCTGATGCTACTCTACTGTGTTTGCATTTAGTGAAGAAGGAAGTTGTGCTCGTCTTCTTCTAAGGTTTTCCTGTCGTTTCCTGCAGTTGTTTTTGGTGCAGCACCATTACAAGCGAGGGGTGGAAACAGGTTTTTCAATTAGTTAGGTTCATTTGCCGTATGAAAGCAAACCGCAGCAGCTGAAAATGTAACAATCATTGCAATTTTGGTCCCCAATCAAACCGAGTCTACCGGACCATAAGGTGTGAAAACACCCTTTGTGTCATGTTCAAGGTACCAGCTTGAGGTGTTTTGAGCTTTGTGACACGGTGCATTTTTCCTCTGAGCAGTAGGATCTTCTGTAGTCATCAGACGATGAGTCGTACTATGGTCACAGAGGGATGGATGTTGGCATCAAGAATCAAGCTCTGGTAATGAAACAATGTCTAACTGAGGTTGCAGATCTCAGTTGATTATTGAAGCCTTCTACAGTGTAGCCTATCTACTGGAAACAATTCAGATACTGCAAGTACATAAGGCAATCCTATAGTCGTCTTAGCAGTATCATTTGTGCAACAAAAAACTAAGGCTATAATCAAATAGGCAGGGGTTAATTTCATAAAGCTGCAGAGTAGTAAAAAGATCTAGGATAATATTATTTAGTGCAATGTTCTTAATCGGCATCAAGAAGTAAGCAACATGATTGCAACTCTAAATCCTAAGTGTACAATAAACTCAAGCGTACAATTACATGCTGGCATAAAGCATGCCAGCATGTAATTGAAGTTAAACGCTGACTTATAATGATTAGTCAACAAACCATAAAAGTTATTCTGTTTATTTATTTCCAAAGAGTGCGATAAAATCCAGATTTTTGTAAAAACAAAAATTGTAACCTGACCACCATCCAGACAAAAACATAGTATTTGTAAGCTAGACATGCATTTATAAAGACCAGAGTGCCTGTCTTGTTAAGCAAGGAGCTCATTTTTTATGACATTTCTGGCTTCAGTGTGAAATTCACTTGACAGGTGGGTGTGAAAAACATCCACTCACACTTTTAAAATAGCACAAGTGACTCATTGGCCATGGCTAGTTTAACATCCTCACCTTGATGGGCAACTGACACTGTGCAAATAATCAACCTATTGATTCTTGCGTCCTGGCCTAACAAATGAACAAAATCAAGGCTGCAACGCAAACACGTTCATGAGCGGACGTCTTCCATTCAGCAGAGCGTACGCACACCCATACACACGTGCGCAAAAACACACAAAAAAGGGAGTATTCTCTCATTAATCAAGAACATTGATCACATTGTAAAACACATCTGTCTGAATGCCCCCCTCAGCGTAGGCAGAGACAGATTACACTGACAGGATGAAATGACAAAGACTAAAGAGAGGGAAGCTATATTTGAAACAGGCAAGAGAAAGAAATGTGGCATAATGAAAACAGAAAACTGAGGGTAGACATAATATTAGTGACAGAAGGTCTGAATCTGGATCACGGCGATCTATAAAACAGATGAAAACGACCTCGAAGCATGTCTCAAGCCAGCATTTTGGGATTCATGTAGGACAGATCTTTACCTCAAACTACACAGAACTCTTACAGTTTTATAGCTGATTTACAAGCCAGATCAGATATGTGATTTGGATTCACATCAATTTTCAACAACTGTATCTTAACAAGTATTGACTCAATAAACATGTGCCTCTTCCAGAAAGGATTCCTTTCATGCTTCAAACTTGATTTGCAGCGGTACGACAAACACTGATTGATACGGTTTACGTAATAGCTACTGATAAAGGGCAACAATCCTGAGGGCTAAGATAAGTAGAGAAAAATCTATTGCTACAACATGGAGCGATTTCTTTACACAGCCTTTTCACCCTTGTGTGAGTCAGAGAGCCACGAGGTTTCATTAACACGGGCAGCTGATAAAACCTCTGAGCTCAAGTGCAATCAAATGCACCAAATCTCTCAGGCAAAGCATGCCTGTGTCATGGCTATGCAATGTTAAAAAACAAAAAAACTTAAAGTACTGCACAATTCTATTCAGCCACATAAATAGAAATGATACAAAGCGTATCCCTTTAAAATCCAGAGTTTTATGAATTTTGAACAAATGTAGGAGTGCTCTTTTCCATTTAGGCTCAGTCTCTGTTTAATAAATAACGACATGAGGGAATTTGTGGTATGTAGTTTAAACCCTACAAGTGACAGAGAGTTTACCAAAAGGAGTTTTTCTTTGCCCCAGGTCGATAACTGGATGCCAGACCAGATTATGACAGATTCCAGGCCGATTAAGTAATTTTTCTTCCAGATTTATCATTTACTTTGAACATAATATCAAGGTTTTTCCATTCTCTTTGGGTATGAAAGATCTGTGGACTGGTGCGTAGACATAAGCTGCATGGAGCACCAAACTATAGATCAAGCCCTGGAGATATTTTCAGGTGATCCTTCATGCTTGTGGTGTTTTTCTACCAGTTCCCATTATTACCTGCTCATTGCAAGTAGCCTTCCCAAGAGATGGCTTTGTACAATGCTTCCTTAAGAAATATTGCAATTCCTTATGGAAAGTTTCCAGATGAATGGCTCATCAGTATGTATGCTAGTATGCTCTGGTCATGCAAAGGGTGGTTTTTTTAAAAGAAGAAGAAGAAGAAAAAAAATCTAATAGCAAAAACATGAAATATTAAATCAAATGATCTATTTCACAAACAGCTAAGTCAAGAAGTGAAGTTTAAGTTTAGTGATGTTTATCCTGTCCTTCCCTATAAAGGAGGAAAAATGAAGCAGCTTCAGGCTGTAATTTCATTGCCCCCATATGAAAATACGGTGAAACTGTAAACACATAAGGAAAGAGGAAATGACACAACATTGCTATGATAAAACCTGCATGTAAGCAAACCGCACACTGAAGAGTATCGCCACAAGATTATGGCAACATAGCTAGCATGTTTAAAGTAATGCTACATAAAGATCACAGCCAAGTCTGCATGCCAGATGTTGACATCTTACATAAAAATCTTTAAAAGACAAATTATTAAATGCACAAGCTAACAATAACATCATCACTTATTTAAATACTCAGAAATATTTCTTAAGCTCGGCTCTTTATCTTAACCTAGACGCAGTAACTGAACTCCTATGGATAGGATTTATACCCATAGATCAAAATTGCTTTGCCAGCCATTCGTAAAATGCTGTGGTGGAGGTGGTCGGAAGCAGAAGATCTCATTAAATCATGGTAAAACATGTAGACTTTGCTCATTTAAGTGCACATGTTGCAGGGGTTTCTGCTTGGCCAACCTCAATTACATGTGTGGAAACATTGTGTTATTGTGTGACTGACTGAACAACAATTTGAAACATGAAAGTAAGAGTGCTTACAACACTTTTATTTATTATAAATAGAAGATGTTTACATTAGTCTGACAACTCAGCTTCTCCAAAGTTGTCTCCCGTTCACAGCAGCACATTTTGAGTTTGTTCTGCTTTGACTTTTGAATTTTCCCCGACAAGAGCTCTAAAACTAGACTGTGTTCAAGTTTAAGATATTTTTTGCAAAACATGACAGCAAAAAAGGATCCCACTTCTTGCTGCAGTATGTAGATTTTCGGAATTGTCTTTTTTTTTTCTTTTCGTATTTTTTCAAAACTATCACTATGTTGGGCTAGTATAATGTGAGACAGACATTCTCTGAAAAACAAAACAAACCAAAAAAAAAAAAATAAAAGCTCCTCTGCCCTACGGAGTTGCTGACATGTGTACAAATACACTGCTCTGTCAGAAACAACCAATCAGAGCCAGGATGTGGTCTTAGTGCTGTCAATCATCATGGTGTACACGCTGTTCACACAGTCTCCCTTGCTTTCTGCTACGCTAGAGCAACATAGTTAGCATGGTCACTGATGACAGTAGAGAAACAATTTTCCTTGAATGAAGTTGTTTCTCTGCTGTTGGCTCATTTAACAGCATGTTCACAAGAATAATTGGGAATGCTAAAGTCTTCCCTCTTGGCTCTGATTGGTTGTTTTTGACCGGGAGCGGTGCATTTCTTCAGATGGCAATAGTAGTACTAAGTAGTACTCATAACTTATTGTCACGACATAGTTTAACAAATATATAAAAAACATAGTTTAGTAAAAGTTATGTCCTGCAGCTTTCAATCTTTTAAAGTTCTAGCTTGTACGTATTTCAAGCTACTTCCATCTCAGTTTCTAAAAGTTGTGGATGAAGGTTTTGTGAATGTAGTCAGCCTAATCAACCCTTTATATAATTATAACTCCTAATTTGAACGTAGGCACTGAGAAAAAACTTCCCACAGAAATGAACAGAAGATGAATAAATGATAACTGAAAAGCAAACAAAAACTGAAATGCTTCCACACTTGCCATTTGGGGTTAGCAACATAGAGGGACTATGAATGAATCACTGTCAGTCTTTGTTAGCTAAAAAATGCCCTTTTTACAGCAGTGCCACAGAATACAGTGTTATTTTTACAGCTGCTGATTTAGCATGCAGGAGTTCTGTCACCGCGGCTGTGAGGACACGCAGATCAAGTATGTGGAAGTTTATTGCTTGGGGCTCTTCCTGGCTCCCATACCTGTGTGCTCAACAGCTCAGCTCTCTCCTCTTCTCTCCTCTCCCCATTAACCGGCTGACAGATCAGTAATAAACACAGCCTGTCACCTTCAAGGCCTGCCTCTCATTTACTAGGGAACACATGAAACCTCACTCCCTCATTCCCTCTCTCTCTTTTTTTCCCCATTCGTCCGCTGGGCTCACTGGAGCTGAAACCCGATTTTCAGGCCTCTCCTGCCTCCGAGGCAGCAAATTCTCAGCTGCACCCAGACAGTCCTGCAAAAGGCATGAATATTAAATGGAAGATCCATGAATAAATAACCAAAAAAAGGACTTCCGTCGATCTAACCTTGTTCTGTCTCCCAGCACTGGATGACAGAAGAGCATATGGGGGAAACAGACAGAGAAAAAAAAAGAAAGAACATACTCAAGAAGAAAGGTGGACATTTGTTAGGTAATTGGCTTCCTTGATTTGCAATAGCATGGTGCTTTAATTTCACACATAAAAAAAAAGGTGGTAACCAGACAGCAACAGCGCAGTTGATGGTTACAAGAATCAGATTCAAACAGCAATATTTTCACAGGACATATATTGAGCTATTTTCATATGTTGTGCAACCTGAGGGATAAAATCCATACATATTGCAACAGCTCTGTAATGTATGCATGGAAAATGCAAATCAGATTGCAAAAGAGAGCTGGGAGTGGTATATGTGCAAGGATTATAATGCTGAACGCAAAGCAAACAAAGTGACTCGTCTAATTGTGACATACACTCACTGGTCCCTGGGCACGTGGTTGTTACAGTGAAACAGGTAAATAAAAGCCGTGAATCAATTCCCTAATTAAGGCCGATGTGTTCTGCAATGAATTTCATTGGTCTGCGTGTTTAATACTGCCCACCGAGGGGGAATCCAGAAGATAAACAAGTGGTTATTATGTGCTGATAGGAGTGAGCACTGTATTATGCGAGTCTACATTTTGCATTCAGCAAAGCACATTCCTGGTGTTAATCACTAAGCAGTAAAAAGCAATGCAGTAAAGCAATTAAACACCAGGAGCAAAATAATAGTCAAGGTTTTTGTTTATTAGGATTTTACTGGGAGTCCATATTTGGGTTGGTAAGGGACTTTGAAAGATTCTTGAAAGATTGTTGCCATGTTTGAACTGTTGGTTCATTTAAAAACTAGATTCATGCTTTGCTCATCTGAAAAGGGACAGTGGAAATTTCCTTGACTTTAAGTTTGACCGAGGCTGAAATGCAACACTCCAGAAATCTAATTACATATCACAATGACTCAGATCATAACAGGCCGAAATGGTCTGCTCACAAAGTGTACACATATCAAAATATTGTACTAGTTCTTTTTGGTTTTATGATATTTATTTCAAACATCTGGATATGAACAATTACTTCTGCTTTAAGTTTCCATTACTTAAAAAAGCTGTAAAAACCACACAAATGTTTTTTTTTTTTGTTTTTTTTACCAGACATGAACGGTATAGTTTAGTATAGCACTCAGTACTTGGTCTATATCACATTTATATCTTAAAAGTCTCAACCTTTTTTATTTGTATTAGCAGTAAGACGTTATTAAAAATGAATTTCTTTAAAAAACTTATAATCATTTTATTGAACAAGAGAAGATAACACATAAAAACAAAAAACAAGCAATAGAAAAGAAATGCCAAGAGTCTTATCCTTCCATAATATTACAAAATAAATATCCCAACTATAGGATCCAATTCTTCCCTGATTTCAGTTGCTACTGACTACATACTTCCATGACAACACTTCAATCTGTTTTAACATGACAGAGAAAAATGGTGAAAAACTTTCAGCCTTTTTTAAACAAAAACATTAGAATTGAATAAATGGTTTCTTAGGAGTAACCACAAAAGTCAATGATTCATGAAATTAGATTGAGACTATTAAAAAAAAAAAGAGAACCCTTTAAGGTCTGCTGCTCAAGTTGAATGTCTCGGCGCACTAATTATAGCCACAATTTTATTTCTTGTAGTTTGACACCTTAACAAAAGGCAGCACTTTGTATTTGCAGCAGACCCATCAGTGTGACTAATCTTAACAAGGAAAGATAAGGTAGTGAGGCACAAAGAGCTCACTGAGTTAAAAGTGTTCACATAAGTTATGAGTTTCCCCTAAAACTGAGGAGGTGGAATTTATTATTCTCTAAAAAGAACTTGCTTTGTTTCTATAACACTCCCCCTAATTTACACCCTCTACGAAACACATGCAGGTTATTTTTGGGAATAGTCTACATGTTCAGCTCATGTGAAAGAATCTTCTGTGTTTGGAACAAATGCAAACCGCATGGCTTAAACCGTGTGCTGAATCGTTTTCAGCACGATGAGCCAGAACTTTGGTTGGAGGATTGCTTCTTGGACTTTTGACTACGACCGTATGTAGTATGTATTCTTATGGGAACAAAAGGCATTAGGTGGCTTGAACAGATTAAATTTATTCTGAAGTTTATGGATTTAACCTCAGCTTTTGCATACCTCAGATCAATTCAGGGATTCTGTCTCGTTAATTTGAGGGTGCTCGTACAAGAGTCTAAGCTGAGCTAGCAGATTATCTCTTGGAGCACTTCACTTTCCATACGGACTTAATGTTTGGAAGTAATAAAGTCGACCGCCGCCTGTTAGTGGTTCAGTATTTGCAGATTCACCTGTTCATTGATTTTTCTATGGAACTAACTCTGAATTATTTATTGAAAACTTGCCAGTGAGAAGTTTTAAAGTAAATGCAGGTTGGAAAGCTGGTACAGTGTTACTTGACACTCTATAGGTGGATTGGCTGGTGTTTGCAAAGCAGCCAATCCAGGACCAGCACTGATTTTCTTTGGTACCCAAAAGTACTGTAGGTGTTAGCTTCTGCAGTAATGCCAGGACTGTTTCCATTGTGTATAGCAATGCTTATTAAGGTGTATTTTGTGTTTGAGCTATTATAATAGGCAGTTAAAAACATTTGTGTCTCAAGTATTTGTGGAATTCAGCTACCGAGCTGTTCTGGTCCCCTGCCGCTCCTCACTGCCATTGTGTCTTCTTATGGTGCGTTCCCACCCAACGCGTTTTGAGCATCAGTCGCATCTGGTTTACATTCAAAGTCTATGGAAAATGGCAATGGAAAACGATGGCTAGAAAGATTTTGACTCATAGACTTTGAATGTAAACCAGACGCACCTGATGCGTGAAGCTCTGGGTGTAGAGCAAAATGTCAAGTGTCTGCATTCAAAGTGCATACGCGTCAAACTGGAAGCGTCAGACGCGTTTTGTGTGAACGCACCATCAGTACATGTTATAAAAGTGAGGTTAATGATGACACTTAGATAACAGCTTAATACCAGTCCATGCATGATGTGAGTTTGTGCTAGTATAAACACTTCTGGCCTCACAGTGTGATAGCAACATTTGGTGCTTTGAAATGCATTCCACGGTTTTCACTGTATCTGAGTCTTTACAATCTTTCATTGAAATCTTATTTTAGTTTTCAAATCAACTACAACTATGAAGTATGCAGCTGGTCTGAATTTCAGTAGGTGGCCCATCAGTGATCGCTGCATGGTTTAACATAATGAACTGTATCCTGACCTCATTTTTTCATCACATGGTGGAAGAGCTGTTATGGCCTGCTGAGAATTATAATTAAGAGTTTATAATTTACTTAGGTTCCCTACTTAATACTGGACAATACATTGTGCCAGGTAATATAATAACTATTTGCTAAGTAAATGATTTGGGGCACAGTGTTCTTGCTGAGTGCGCACAGTCACTTCATACCGATAATGTCAGAGTGTTAAAACAAGCGAGGGAAGTCAAGCAATAAGAAAGAGTAAAAGAAAGTGTGTGGTCATGGCAGAAAGCCAATTAGCTTTCAACACCCAGAATGACATTCAGTTCACACAAAAGCACACCCATACACACACAGAAACGTATATTCAAAAGCTGGGAAGATGAACCATAATGTTCAGAGAGCTTTGGTTGTACGTCATTTTAAATGTCACAGACTTCACCACAGGGTAATGACTGATCAACCTGAGATGGATTCTAGTGTTGCCTGGCTTTTTATCTCTAGAGCTGACTGGTTGGAGGTAGGATCAGAGGCTGTGTTACATTTTTTTTCTTGTAAAATGGGACATATATTCATATGGGACTGTATTATAAAATAATGCAGTATGTTTAGGTATTGCACAAAGTTTTCATGATTTAGTTCCGCATTAGTTGCATTTGCATTGAAACAACAAGTAATATTGAAACAACACAATTTCACAGTGTAGGTGTTTCTATCAAACAAGAAACGTAATTAAAATCAAATGCGAATAAGTTTGTCCGTGCAATAAGTAACAACTTGTGCAATAAGTGACTTGTGTGATGTGAAAAAGTGTTTCCATTTCAGTTTTGTTAAATAAATCAATTTTGATGCAGTCAAAAAAATACATTATCCTAGCGTTAAAACGTTTTATCAAAAAAACAAGAGTTTTTTTCCCCCAAAATTCCATTAAGCAACTTTCCCTCCTAAATGTCAAATTGTACAATTTTATGGTCAGTGGAAACACAGTTACCATCTCTATTTTAAAAAGGGAAATTGCTTTACGGTAGATAATCCCCCACATGGCAAGTCTTCGATACGAAACTTGGAAAAACCAAAAACTGGAGAGAGAAAGAAAGTAAGCAAGATGGAAAGAATAGTCACAGATTACTAAATATGCACAACGGGGCATTTCTAGGGTAAATGATGAAAAGTGACAGCGGGTAAAATAATTTTTAATGTTATATAATCACAGTAAATACAATAATTATCAGCGTTCTTATGACCAGCAAAAAGCAAAACATGGCTCATCTCTCAGAGTGAAAGGTTCAGGTGGTATTATCTGAATCCTGGTAGATGGCAGATTAGTCACATTCCACTAATGGGAAAGGAACTTGGAAAAGGGAAAGTTTCCACCTTCAGTCTCAACAAAGTGGCAAGATTTTTCCATGTACCTCTGAGCTCCTGAGATATTTATCTTTATAGGTCTGAGGTCATCTTTTGCAAGCAAACCCAATGCACAATGCTCATGTTTATCTCGTGAGCATTGTGACCAGGATTCCTGGTCTATCAAGCACACCAGGAATCCTGAGATGCCATCTATTTTTTTTTCCTGTTGATTTAGATGCAAACCACAGATCTACTCAAAATAAGGCAGCAATTCTTGAGTTGGTGACTGCGCTGCTCCTATTCTAATGGGCAAGATCAACATTTGCTGGAAAGATTTTATGGTAATTTTTTGATTAGCCAATATTTTGTCGCAAGAAGGTTCATTTCAGTAAATTACCAGCTAATATTTATCATTTTCCCCGGAATGAAAATCACAACCTTAGACGTTAAACAGTTTTTTTGTTGCAAAGTAGATCATCATCATATGAAGGTCTCAAACAAAAACAAAAAGCAACCATATTTATTTCTTTTTCAGAAAAGTAATAATTGCCGGAAGAAACTGAAACATTTCTTTTCCAGCATACCGTACTGTTGTTAAGTACGAGATTGTTGGCATTGCCAGAAGCAAGTGGATCTTAGCCATGTAAGCAGCTCAAGAAGGGAGAAAAATAACTTGTGCTAAGCCCTCACGAGGAAAATGAGAGGCAATGCCTTGACCCGTGAGATGCTGTGAGAATGGGGTGGAAGAGAGGGTGAGAGATCAAGAAACTGAGATAGTGAAAAGCTAGCTGGTGATAGAAGAAGGCAGGCTGGACGGTGTAGCTGCATGTAGGTCAAGATAGCCAAGCCACAATCCAGACTAAAACATACAGAGGGGGATGTGTGGAGATAAAAGCTATTTATTGCATGAGAATGCACACATACAGTGGTATTCAAATGTTACTGCATCTTTGGTAATGTTGATAGTTCTACCAAGTCTAAAACATCTCTGACAATAAAAATGTCTTTGGTGCACAAGTTTGTGCAGAATAAAAAATGTAATGGCATAAAACTAAAATCCATTGTTTTGCTAAGTAATTTTAGTGTCTTACCTTTTAGATGGTCAACAACAGATGTCAAACTATAACTGTCTAATAAATTTAAGCTAAGAAAAAAACAAACTTGTCTCTTTACAACCAGAAACTCTCATTTTAACATGATACGCCTCCAGTATTCATTTCCTAACTCTGGCAGTTAAACTCATCTAGAATTGATACCTGATCAGATAAAATATTGATTTGCATGTCAATCAGGTACCAAACTAGTTTGTTAGATTTTTGAATAATACTATAATTAATGTGAACTGCTGCTGTGAAAGCTCTTTATGAATAAACTTTCCTTACTACACGAGATTTGACTTCTTACTAGTTTAGTAAGAAGTCATTTTTAACTAGATTGCTATGGATTGCAAATTTTTGCCCAGGTCCCTCTTGAAAATGAGATCTAGATCTCAACGGGGTTTACCTGGTCAAATAAAGGAAAAAGAAATGAAATTAACGAGGTTAGGCACTGAAGTTAAGAAAAGCTTGTCTCAATATGTGAAATAATTTAATTGATGCTGCTATAGCTCAAACTGTACTTTGAATTTGAGTTACAAGTAATGAAATGCAGCTAATTACTAGATAAACACAAAAATACTTTGCTCCACAGTTGCACAATGAGAAATGTATTTCTTACTGGAACAGTCTTAAAATGATCACAATTGTGCCAAAAATGTTACATATTGGCTATTAAGCCCAATCCATTCTATTATTAACTGGTTACCCAAAAATCATCAAACCAAAAATTACATCAAGCTTTTAGAACTCTGATCAAATGTTGCTTTTTAGTTGTCGGTTGCAGAAAACATCAACGGGCCCGTAAATATGTATTATTAGTCATTTAACAGCCCAAGTCCGATTTGAAGATTCTCCCCTAAGCCATGATGAATCATAAAAGCATGATCATAACTGTATAAAAGCTGCACACACTTGCTATGCTCAAGTGCTAATATTATACACTAGAAAGTAGAGGGAAAATGCAACTCAAGTAACCCAAGGCAAGTCAAAGTAAAAAAAAAAAAAAAAGTGTTTATGTAATGTGACAAATGTTGATACTGGAGTTTCTATAACTGGATCAAGAATAAACATATGCAGGGCGATGATACAGGGAAACTACTGTGAACAGAGTCATTGACCAATTTGTCTGAATTATATAAAATGAAAGATTTTCTCTAAGAAACAAATAATCATTGTGGTTTTCATTTTTAACTAGATGAGCTGGAATCTCAAGAGGGAAAACTGGAATAGAACCAGATCACATCTAATGAGAAAATGAATTTCTCATATATAAGTACTTTGACAGTTCACAGCACAGCCATTTTTTACTGATATAGCCACAAACAAAAAAAGACACAGGTTACAATCAATACAGATAATGTAGAAATGCAAGAAATGTAGTTAGAGATTTCCCCACGCTCCAGCGTCTGGGAATCTGTAATAATGTGACAACCTGATATTCTAAACAAATTTAGTTTAGACATAACAGGTAGTTAGAAAGTATTTCACTTCAGATGTGATTTCGCAGACAAATGTCACACTGTGACAGTAAAGCAAACAGAGATCTGACTGCAAATGTATTTTTCTTTCAGATCAACAATCTTTTTTTTACTGCTTGCCAACAAAATATTTACCTACAACTCGAGACTTTAGTTGGTGTTTTTGTAAAACTCCATATCTTTTAAAAAAAACAACAAAAACACAATTCACAAGAAGGTAGACGGGAGCGCTATGTGTAGTTTAGTCCAATGCCTGCTACATTTTACCTGGAGCTTCTCAAACGTATTCGCCATCGATCTGAACACATCTGAACGAGGCACAGCTGCATAAACAATCCTCTCAAGTCTTTAGAGGGTTTTGAAATATTAACAAAAGAGCTTGCAGGTACATCATATTGCAGAGCCAGCTATGGCAGCAGAGGGAAAATGTGTTAGAGTCCTATTATAAATCACACAATTCCAGCAACAGAATTGCACATTGCCTGGCTTGTCCCCCAGGCAACCTGACAGCAAAATCCTGTCTTAACATTCTGTGCCCAGAGAGAATCTATAGAAATGTGTGTGTGCTTGTGAGGAGATTTGTGTAGACTTTTGTTTTATTCATGAAAACATACTAATCAGGAACTGTACTTTGCATTATTGTAGTGTTTCTACATTTGTATACGTGCGAGCGCAGAGATGAAGACGTTGAATGCAGATGAACAGAAATGAGGACATTTGAGCTGGCTCAAGCTAATGTCAGCCACTCTTTTTTTTTGTTTTTTTTTTATTGCTCTGACTTGAAAGGAGGAGAGAACTTACAGATCTTGTGCTTCCCTTTCATGGGGAATTTCACGAGCAGCTCCTGGGGGTTATTGCAGATGAAGACGAATGGCGAAGCAGACTCCTCACAGGTACCAGGGCACTGCAGAAGTGATGGAGGATAAATAGAACGGTTTAGCTCCACTTTCACAAAGAAGTGTCACATCCAGATTTACATATGCCAACACAGAAAATCTGTTGATTCCAAACAGTTCTAAATCATCCAGTGATTGCTCTTTATATGCCTATATTATGCTAAATGTCCTCCATGCCTGATCTAATACTCTATGCCTGAAAGCATATGATAGTTATGAGTCTCGCTGGGTGTTAGGCTCTGTAATTGCACAACTAATGATGCAGTTGCTGAAGGGAGCAGCTGTCGCCCTGGTGAGCTATAAAGATGACACAAAATATATAACAAGCAGCATCGAAATCTGAGGCAATCAAAGACTTTCTCAGATGTGGTGTTGTATGAATTACACTTTCAAACATATTTCAGGGCGTAGACTCGCATTAATAAAGCTGGTTGGGCCATAAAAGCAATGTTTGCACATTGATCTGTTACTGAGATGGAAACCGCAAAGACGTCCGAATGTTTCAAAATCGTCGTCTACAGAAATACATGTCAATCACAGTAATCGAAGATATTTCTGCAAAGGCGTGTGGAATGCCATAACACATTCCTGTGAATAAGAAGGTGTTTTACAGCTCATAATTGACACTAGCCCACAGCATACAGAGAGCAAGAGGCAAGAGAAAACCTCTCTATCCTCGTGTTATTGATTGGTCTCTCAGGTGAGAGTAGGGAATTGACTGACAGTGACAAAGGAGTCATCTTTTCCATCACTGGCAGCCAACGGCTCTCAGCTCATCCAATTTCCGCCAGCACTATCAGATAGTGCCCATGATTGCATCTAGCCAGCCAGGAAGGGGCTCTTTTCGTGACAGCATGCTTTTTTTTTTTTTCTCCCCTCCCCCAACCTCTCACTCTCCCAGCCTCTCTATCTCCCACACACAAAAGGAAAGCACTGAAGGGTTGTGACAAATCTGCAGCTTTTACAAGAAATCAACAGAGTCTGCAGCCCATTTGTAGGGTCTCTTGACAAACTGGGGAGTGATGACAGCGACGCTTATTTCTGGCTAAAGCCCATGTCAACTTGAGTCTAATAAGATGGTGAGTGATAAAATATGTAAAGACTCAAAGCGTCATTAAGCACAGCTCAGGATCCGAGTGAAGGCTCTTGATTACATCCTTCAATGGGAAAATGGCATTGCAAAATAAATTAAACTGGGGCTCATGGATAGAACATTCATCTGATCATTACTGGAGCAAAATTTTAGCTGTTTTGAGAAATGCTAAATAATAGTGGAAGTTGTGACTTTTAATGTGACTTTTTATGAGCCAAGATTGAACCTAGAAATAATCCAGCTTTTATCAGCTTCTAAAATGACTTAAACCTGACCTCAAGTGTAAAAACCAAAAAGTATAAATGAAAAAAAAATGAAAGCAGAATCTAAAAGCTAAGGTTAAAGACCCTCGATACCTTTAAAATACATAAGGCACAGCAATTTAAAGGGGCTTTAGTTTTTTTTTTAAACAAGGCTATGAAATCCAACCTTCCCCATTACCAGTGTAGCTATATGGCTGAGACAGTTTATGGTTATAGAAAAAGAAAAAAAAAGTACATCCTATAACTCAGAAAGGTTGTCGAACTTGATACAGCAAGAATTACTTGAAGATAAAGTGGACTACTGCCTACTCACAGCTTAGTATTAAGAGATATTTCCATAGAATCTAACTCCAAATTATTTGCAGATATTTCCCAAGAGCATAATCTAAAATACTCAAAAAAAAAAAAGCAGCTTTGAAAACTTCACACTTCACAATGCTACTTCACACACTATTGGCTGGCGTTTGCAAAGCAACCAGTCCAGGAGTACCATTTGCTTTTCTTGTCGCCAACTGAAGAGGGAAGATGAGGAAGACTGTGGATGTTAGCTTCTGTGGTAGTGCCAAGACTGCTTCCACCGTGTTTGTTAATGCATTTTAAGTTATATTTGGTATGTGAAAGTGATGAGCGTTTTTATCTCAAGTATTTGTGGATTTTAGCTATAAGCTGGTGTCGGTGGGCCGTTCTTCTTCACAACGCTGTTCAAGTTTATAGAAGTTTGGGTGTCTGTCTTCATGCACCTTGAATATTTTCTTTTCCAATTACTCTGTTGTAGATTTGCTGCTATGCTTAGGATTATGGTTCAGTTACATGACCCAGTTTTGACCAATGTGATGGTCTCACATTGGACAACTTCCATCCAATGGACCATATTATATATTATGTGACTAGCATCACTTTTCCAATCATAGTTCTTCTAACATAATATTAATATATAAAAGGTGGGCTGCAAAATGTATTACAAAGAACTCCTTGGCCTGCACTAAAAATATCAGCTAATTGTAAGTGCAATACATTTAGGCTCTCAATGCCCATAATCTGTGATATTACTTGCTTTTTTATGCAGGGGAAAATGGTTACGAAGGGAATTTAAGTTGGTCTGTTAAAGATATAGAGACTTAACTAGAACATGCTGTTGAAACTGAAATAATTTTTTTCTACTTAATGTTTAATTAAGGGATGTTTATTTACTCAACCCAGAAAGAGGTTATCAAGTTGCAAACCATGTCGTCATCACATTTACCAACATTCACCAACATTATTGAACATAACATGTTCTTTACAACTATTGACAATTCCTAATAATTTTGTTATATATTTTTTTAACTAGACATACAAATGAACGCCCATAATTAATTCATTAGGATGAATGTTGTTAATGCTGCAGGATATCATCAGCTCTGATCTGTTTTATGTGTGTGAACTGCAACATCAGCATGTAGTTAAAGTAATGACGCACACCCACCATTCGCTGCATCTACACTTGTTTTTAAACACACTGACCTCAGATGGGCTCATCTGTGATCCTAATTACTTCATCCGTTTATATGAACTAATCTTATTGTTTGAGCTGCTGACACTAATCCTCACACTGCTCTGCTGGTCAACTCCTGCTCTAGCTTAAGTCACCATCATGGTAAGATAATAACAATAAAATCATACGACCAACATGAACCATGTTTCTGAAACAAGACCATTCACACAGTGAAGGTGTTATGTGTAAATGTATTATATTTGTGGCTCGTTTCTTTCTGCAGCAATGTTATGAAGATCCTCAACAATCTCTTGAAGGTTGATGGTTCAATTCTCTTTTTTTCCTACATCTTTTTCTAAAAAAATTTATGATGTATCGTGTTTTATCTGTTTGTGTCCACTTTATAGGTCTTGTTCAAGGACTTTTATTTATTATTCATTCCCTATTTGTAATCTTATACAAAATGTCTGTTTGTCAATGTAATTATTTGCTTAAGATTTCTCCGTTTTCATCCTGATGATTATATTGTCCTCTCAGGTTTCTAATAAATCTTTCATCGTACTTTAAAACACTTCTAATAACCTGTTGTGAAAGACCGAATCAAACAGGATGCCTGCTAACACCTGGTGCCTGCTGTCGCACTAGAAAAGCACTTGAATCTAATTTTACAATCAAATTTACTGCCGCTCCCCGAGGTCTACTTGCGGTTAATGTACGTGGAAAACCGTCTGATTTTCTTAAACAGAAAAATACCAGAAGGAAAATCTTTTAGTCTCTTGTTTAAGTAGTTTTTGTCATAGAAATATGTGTAAAACCATTCATTTCCCCAAAGTAATTTGTTGCTTAAATCCCTTCATTTTATTTAGACAAGCACTAAATTGAGCTGGGAGTACTTTTCTAACCATTTAGACTAACTGCAAATACAGACTGACAAAAAAAAAGAAAGAAAAAAGTACTTTCCACTGGGGAATCAGTAAAACAAGAATTTATAGAGGTTTTGTTAAGTAGAGACCAATTTGAGGCTTGTTTTGCAAACTGTTACAGTTGGAACAATTTCATATCAGGTAGAAATAAATGCTGCCAATTTAATCAAAGTATACAACGGATCATAAGTTGTCAGATAAAATAAAGTAGAAGAAAAAAAAAGAACTTAATAGATTTAGCAAACAAGACGGAAAGCCTCTCTCTGGTTTCTAATATAACAAACAAATTCATTCGTCATTAAATTCATTATAATTCCTAAATCTAAAAGGCAAAATCAAGCAGACATTTTGAAGCAAATAAAAAAAATTAAGCGTGAGTCTGTAATTCATGTTTGGTTATCCAGTGTTTATGCATCTCAGCAAGATCACCGTGTACCCAATTGAAATTTCAAAATCCATCTATTCCATTGGGAGCATAAGAAACGAGTCCACTTCTTTGTTATCATAACATTTTAACACAGAACTCAGTCCGTCTTTCTCTCTCTCACTCACCAGATGAGAAATATCACGAAAGCATGCTGCTCTTTCTGCAAATGTGCTGCCATGTCTGAGTGAGGCTTCAAAGAACATTACGATAAAAGATACCAAACAGACGCTTGGCCATTTAACACGCTGTTAAACAATGTCACATGTTTCATGACTGAAAAGTGGCTCATATTCATGGCTGTACAACACAAAGACTCAATTAATGAAACGAAAGATGTGGAGAAATCCATAAATTATGTTTCATAAAGCAAAAACGCAAACTTGAATACATTTATTCAGTATGGAAAACATTCTACAGTAAATAGCAAGTTTTTTATTACAGAAATGCCAGAGGCACAAATATTGGCATCTCAAACAATCCCCACCAAAACATGTGCAACAAAAGAATTCATTTAACTTTCTGCTCAGTTTTAAAAAGGTCAAAAATGTATCTAGGAATTTTTTTTTACTTATTAATCGATGACTTCCAGTTTCCCTGGCTTGTGAATATTACATAGCACATAAGCCCACTTCAAAATGGGAAAGACAATTTTCTGTGTATTCAAATTTCTGTGGACTCCCCTACACTAGCCCATGTCTACAGTCATAGCAGTAATTAAAAACCCAAACCTGTGAAAAACGGGTTTGGCTGAGAACCCAGATTTATTTTCCCACAAACGATGATGGAGCAGTTGACAGGAGATGTAAAAGTTCCCTTTTAGAGAACTGCACCAAAAGGTGGCATCTAAAAACCACTGATTATCCAAAAAATAATTTATAGGAAAGCTTTCTATTCCTCTTTACCAGGAGCGTCAATCACAGTGGATGCTGATAAGACAACAAATTTACCAAATCCAAGTGAGAGCAACATGGTCTAATAGAAATATCATACACCACAAGCAAGGCCATATTTGGGATAGATGATATGTTTTATTTGGAAATGGATTTTTCCAAGCTCCCAGCTGGAAATACAACAAGAACACATACACACACAAAAAATAAAAATACAGAAGAAAAGTCAGACAGCCTCTAGTTCAATATCTAATATGGCTACTAGGGATATAAATTTTAATGAAAGGTCCATATATATACAATTTATTAGCAGCCCTCATGGTCTGTTTGTCAATAAATAAGCAGCGTACAGAGCTGTACATCATCAGTGAGTGAAGATGCTCTTGTAATGTTTGTAGTGCCACCAGTCCATAACAATCCCACTGGTTTTCCAACTCACAACTTTGGTGCGGTCTGTTTATACTCAGAAGTCAGATCTTTCAGGTTCCCAGTCAGAAATACATAAAAAAAAGGTTGGACTTTTGACAATGCCATATGCCCTCATCACATATAAAAACATGGTGAACTATTTTTAGCCCCTCTGACAGTTAATATGAAACCAGTGCGACACAGAGCACAACATCTCTGTGTCAACATGTTGCTTCAGTGCTTGAAGGCATACAATGGAACGAAGCACTGTTACCAACTTGTGCTGTCATTAG
The DNA here is from genome assembly GCF_019740435.1 of Gambusia affinis. Classification (NCBI taxonomy): domain Eukaryota; kingdom Metazoa; phylum Chordata; class Actinopteri; order Cyprinodontiformes; family Poeciliidae; genus Gambusia; species Gambusia affinis. Next base: position 24,887,993 of record NC_057869.1, on the reverse strand, counting down.
CTCGACAATTAGCAAATCTCACTGATTTTCCCCACATAATCTCCAGATTAGAGTCCTGAGACAATTGCACCACAAAAGTAACAGGAACGACTCGACATCAAGCTCTTCATGGAATCATTGGCCTCATTTAGGATCATTATAAACAAATCACTCAGTACACAAGATGGCTGGGTTGTTAGTGGTTCCTCAAGGAAACAAAATGGTGGTAGTTTTCATGGAACAAGCAAAGCTGCATCCAGAGCTGGAGTGTGTTCATGTGAGACCCTGCCAGTTGCTTGCTCCTTCATCCTCCATTAGGTAATTAGCATTTAAAGCTGTTGAATGTGTTGCTTTGCCTCACTGCCTCCACCACCTAATTGTTTCCATTCCTGTTAATCAAAAGGGCACGAAATATTGTGGTTGTGTGACAAAGAGGTTTTCTCAAGCCTTCCATATTCATCAAAAAGGCTCTAATAAAGTGGGAGTGGGCTTGTTTACACATTCAATTTAATCTGGGTTTGTTGTGAAAAAAAAAAAAGAAAGAGTAATATTATGAAATTGATTATTTTGGCTTATACAAAAACGCAGTGGGGGAGCAAAACCTTGGTGTGTCTGCCTGCTAGTGTGTTAAGTTAGGCAGGAACACAGCTTTGGGGCATTCTGTGCAAAAAAGGACAAATGTGCTCAACTATTTAAGTCAGCTGCATTAAACTGCCTCAGTGTGAGCGCTGTTTTACAAGCTAAATGCTTCCAATTTACTTTCCTTTTGAAGCCGGACAACTGCGAGACAAAAAGGTTCTGCTTGCTCATAAACCCCTCTGACATTTGGCTAATGTTCAACATAGAAATGCATGTCTGCCGCATGGCTGCGGTCCAAACTGCTTTCAGAAAGTAGATACAAGCACACTTTAACCTTGCCAGTGTGCCAACAGATGATAAATGCAGCCATCAGTCTTGCATTCAAGCAAGAGTGCTGTTCTCACTTTTGCTTTACTGTGACAATGTGGGAAATGTGCTTATTTGCTCTCTTGCCAATGGTAAAATGAGAGGAATATTAAAACTGAAGCATCTGTATGTTGAATTTAAAGCTAGTGACAAGAGCAAATTAGCTCAGCTCAAGGGAAATAAGGTAGTTCTACAGTTTATGTAAAAAGAAAAAAAGGATTTTTCTTTAACTTAAAATGTTTTTTATGTATACAGAAGTGTAGTGAATTAATAAGCAAATAAATACTTGGGTAGATTTGTGCATTCAATTTCTGCTTGACAAGTGTAGAGTAACTCTGCAAATGGAGAACCCATTAACTGGCTTCACATAATCTACAGTTCGCAGGGCTGTAATCAGCTTTTAGATAAAAACAACTGAGTTCAACAATCTCAGTTGTTGAACTGAGATTTTTGAATTGCAGGCGATATGTAGTTTCTGTGAAGGCTTAGCAGGTGATGTACAGAACTGGAGATTGCTGTATCCTAAATGCACAAAGGAGCGTTATAGCAGATCCTTCCTGCCAGCAGCTCTTCGACTCCACAACCATCGCTGCGCCCAACAAACTTAATGAGAGTATAGATCTTTGCTGGCATTAGCACAATCATTTGCAATATTTTTTTCTCATTTTAGTAACATTTCTGCTGCTGTTGCGCATCTGTTTTTTCTGCACTAACTTACTGCATCGTAAATAGTCAGTTGTGTTTTATAAAGTTCATTACTCAGGCATATTATGTAAAAAAAATAGCCAACTCAGATGCACATCCTTTGGATCATGACTATGATATTTCTATTCTAATAACTGCAGAATCTCTCCATGTTATAATCTTACAAAGCATAAACTACTACTATTGTTAATCTTTTTTTTTTCCACATATACTTTTTAACACTTCTGGAAGTTTTTGATGTTGTTGTTACATCTGATTTCCCCTTTTTGGAACAATAAAGGTTGTTTATACACATCTACTGTGAATTGAAACTGAAACCTACTAACAACTGGTGTATTCAGCTTCAAAACATGAAACTAGAAACCAAAACAACGGAAGGAGGTGACAGGTCTGTAAACCAGTGTACAGTAGTTGCCTTGTGTAAATGCAGAACAATAAGGGAAATGATCATCTTCAGAACTTCTACTGGTTCAATTAAGTGAATGTTCCAGTTTGAATTTTTCCAAATTGATTTGTTTTCATTCTGTTACCACTCATCTGTAAATATCGTATTCTACGTGCATCCAATCAACTAGTTGTTCGAGAAGGTGAGTCGAGACACGTTGCATAAATGCCAAGCATGTTTGGAATATGTACAAATCCACTATATGGTAGAGAATGGACAAAACCTCTATTCTGAATAACGCCAGATTCTGACAAAGAGAAGATCACATACTGCTCATTCATGTTTCAAAATACTCATACGCACACAAGAGTTTAAATGTACTTCACAGAATAGGCACAACATGAGTCCAGTTAGGTGAAACCAACCTGCAAAATTTCATTCGGTAAAAATAGAAACTCTAACAGTGTCTTCAAATAGTTCCAGTTTAATTAATATCCAACTATTTAATTTGCTTTGTTTAACCCTGAGGGGATTCAAAAATAACTAAAAGTGATATAATGATCATTTGAAAAAAAAAAAAAAGTAAAAAGGTGCCAGAGCACTAGCTGCTGGAAGAAAGCCCCTGGGCTTTAAGAGCAGGAAAAGAGGAAAAAAAGAGAACTAGCTACTGTTTTTACGATAATGTAATGGACTGAGCGTTATTGTTTGTCAGTTTTGCTTTCGAAACACATTGGCCGTCTGTTTTATATATTGCACAATTTACTCTCAGAGTGCTTTATCACAACTGGTATGTGCTGAGATCTAATAATAACAACATAGATCTTAATAAAAGGGACTGAACCAGAGGAAAGATTTGACAGCAAGAGCCCAAGCTTGTCAGCTAACAGCACAACAAACCAACACTGTTCCCTCTCTCCTCTCTCTCTCTCTGGCTCTTTTCTGCTACTGTCGGCAATTAAGGGCAGCAGAGACAAGTAATCTCCTTCTGGGCGACAGGGCCAGACCAGAACAGGCATGTGGAGTGGGCTGTGCAGTCAGGAGGGGGATGTGGGGTGGGTGAGGGGTTGAGGGACTGTAAGACTGGCCCCAGCATCAGCACTATAGCCAGGCCCTGCTTGGCTGCACTCAATCTCAGCCCAATAAAAAGCCCTTCATTGGCAGAGAGCAACTGAGCCAGACGGGCTGGGAGCATGTGGCTTTTAAAAATGAGGAGGGCGGATAAAGGAAGGGGGGGTAGGGAAGGGGAAGAAAGGGAACTAGAGATGGGAAAGTGACAGAGTAAATATGAGGAATACGATTCAGCAAGAAAGGTATTCTAATACGAGTCTAAGGCGACGGAGAAACACCAAGACAGAGATTTTGACAGATACGGGACAACAGAAAAACCATCTGTGTCTTCCCACATAAGACACTTGTGAAATAGTGTCTAGGCAGCTCTGTCAAGGCTGGCCTTACCCTGGGAATGGAGAAACAGATGGGTTTGTCTATGAGCAATGGGCTACATGTGAGAGGTGAAAGGCTGTTGTTGGGAAATGGATGCAACGGCGTCGTTCACCAATCGCTCTTTAATTCATCATGTTCCCCCAAACAAAACAACCTTGTTCCTGGCATGCATCAAGCCACAACCAAAAAGCACCGCTGCCCTGAGGAAACTCGGACTGTAACCCAATAAGATTCATGATGCATGAAGCGTGCATGCATGTGCAATTACAGATGTGCAAACACCGCACACACGACTAACTCTGAAGTTTAAATTACTTACAAGACATACAATGGTTGTTTTTGCAATTCACAGTGGGTCGTTATCATCTCCATAGCTGTAAGCTATAGGGTATTTTAGTAATTGAGCAATCTTATCGAAAATATCCTGAAGTGATCAAATCATCTGATAAATTAGTTTGTTCTTTAAAAGATGTGTCCACCTTTCACCATATTGTTTTTTTCTAACCCAGCCTTTAATTCACAGCCAGTTTAGTAATCTTGAAAAGTTGTATGTGCCCATTTTAATCTTTGTTGGGAACATGTATTGAAGTATATTGTTCCATAATATTAGTTTTACAACAGTATTTTATAGTGGTTTTAGTACAGAAAAATGTGCAACTTCAGACTAAAAATGTTACGCTAAGGTAACTCTGTTTACGATAGAAATTGTTCGTTTCTCTGTTTTGATACAGAAAATAAAGGGAATTGAAAAGGTTTTGTGTTTTTTTTTTCCCCCCTTATAATCTTCAATATCTCTTAGTCACAGTTAATATAAAGGCAAGGTGTGCAGCGATAAAACAATCATCTGTAAAAAACATAACTGCTTAGGGATGGGGGGGAAATAATACAAAGTTAAATGAAATAAAAATTATGTTTTTTGAGGAATTGTCACAGCCCTGTATACCCCTTTATCCTTTATTTATTTATTTATAAAACTGGGTTTAGAATCAGTTTATTAGTAAAATTGTCCATGTGTCCATAATTCCTGCTGTTTAGACTGTTTATATTTTTTAGTATGATGTCAATCAGCAACTGTGGTGCTGCTTTTACAATGTTGCTCCAGTTCTGTCATTACCCTAAAAACCTGCCCTCCAGCACAACCAACGAGCAACATATCATTACTTATAAATCTTGTCATCTTATCAGCAATAGGACTTTTCTTTTTTTTTTTTAAACAAGCCTCTGGCAACGGTACTGAGAATGAGTGAGGTGAAAAATAGGCAGTCAGGCTGGGCTGTGCAGTTGATATTTCTGCTGTCTCCACTCCTCAAGGGGACAAGTCAGCTAGCGGATATGAAGCAATTTTAAAGTAAAGCACCTGCTTTTTCCTAAATTGGCCTTATGCTTGTTATTGCAAATGATGCAGCAGCTGAAATACATCCAGAGATCGATTCTCAGATGTTTCATCTTCATGACAGCTTTGCTTACTAGCGTTCTTGTCAATTACGACTTGTTAGCTTAACTTACAAATATCAAAAAGTTATTAAAAGGGAAATTAGATCTTAAAGTTAATCTTCGTACTTTTAGACAAAGATTATATCAAAAAAACACACAACCAATAACCAAAAAACACAAAACAATAGGGGCTTGACTAGTCGCACAACAAGACAGTAGTTGTGTGCAATATTGACCAAAAGGAACAGACCACGAACCAATAAAGCTTTTATTCTAAGATCATTTTCATACTTTCAAAAGATTCCTGAGTGTTTACTGATTTACTCCAATCTGGCCTTTGCTGGTAATGCAAACTCCCTCTTCCATCTGCTTCACATTAAAAAGCCTGCAGCAATTCAGCAGAAATACTCATTCACGTCACATTTACTGTGAAACATCTGTGAAGCAAAGTGTTGAGTTTCGTTAGAGGCAACTCAAAATGATGAAACAACTGAAAAGCAGTGCTGATCAGAACAAATAAACAAATGTGGCTTTTCTATGAAAACCCCCCCAAAAATTAAAGTGCACGTTTGTCGAAAACATAAAATCCCGACAGCCGTAGCAGAGGATCGAAAAAGGTTTACAAGTGAACTTAAGCACTTTCTCTGTACTTTTAATTTTTACCGTAAATGAAACAGTCTTGTGTTCATTCTGATATGTGCAGTTAATTTTTTATTTAACTGCACATATCATGCACTGGAAATGTTTAAATACAAATTTTTGGAAATGTTCAAATACAAATTCTTTTCTTTAGTTTAAGCGTGTATAAAAGAATAAGAAATGAACAGCTCTTCCAAAAAAAGCAAAATACAGAAAACAAGCAAGACGTATAGTGACGTATAGCTAATAGCCAAATGATATCATGTATGGAAGAGTACTTGAATGCACCAAGTCAAGCATAATTTCATTACTTAATGAATAAGAGTTTTCTCTAAAATATTAAGTGTTCTTATGAGCTATACCGGTTCCTCTTGCTTCAAAGCAACCTCACTACATTATGCTGCCACCCCCATGTTTCATGGTTGGGACTGTGTTTCCAGGTTTACAAAGGTTCTCCAAATCTGACAATGGGCAATATGAACAGACAGTTCCACTTCAGTTTCATGAGAGCGCAGGACGTTTCTCCAATGAAAGTGTCTGTCCCAGAGTGCATCTGCAAACTCCAAATGATTTTTTATCTTTCTTTTAGAGTAATGGCTTCTTCCTCGATGAATGGCCTTTCAGCTCATGTTGGTACAGGATACGACTCACTATGGAAAATGACTCTGTCTTACAAGCTACCAACAGTCCTTAAGTCAGATCTCCTAATACAATATATATGTACAATATAAATAGAGATTTTTGTTTTTACAATCACATTTCCTGCTATTACATATCATTCAGTAGTATAGATTTTTTCTAAAACAGGTAGCAAGTGGGCAGATACTTTTTTATTTTTGCTAATATCAGGCATAGTTATTAGATCAAACAGTGACAACCCCCCCCCCAAAAAAAAAACCCAGCCACCTTTCCACATAAAACAGGGAGCAAATGTAACACACTCCAAGTTGCACGGTGGCACAATTAAATATTTAACACACTCCTTCACCTACCGAACCAACTGGTGTCAAGTTGGAGAGTGAACATTAATTATCCAGGAGTGTCCAACACCGGCTCCTGAATTTTTTTGTACATTATTAATATCCTCAACACAACAAGAGCCATGTCTCATTATTAGAAGTTCAGTACCAAGGCCACAATTTTCCAATTACTGCTCTAGTGTCTGCTCGACTGAAAAAAACATGCTAATCCCTTTTTAAATGCTTCTGAGCAGTTAAAAATGTCACGATTGGGTAGAAATAGAAACTTGGGCCTATTTTCTGCATTTCTTTAGTTAAAAGTAAAGTCAAAGTTTTTATTTTCTTTAACAATTTATAGTGTGCGACAATGAACCATCATGAATCCTGAAGGTTTAATGGCATTAACCACCTGTTATATTTGCACAGTAATATATTTAGTTTGAGAACACATCTGTAAGTCAAGAATTATAGTTATTTGCATGCAAAATATAGTCAAGTTGCCAGAGTTCCCTTCAAAACAAAAGCTGGATGAAATTAGGTTAAACTTAAATCTTTGTGCTTAATGTGCACAACAATCTAGCTTAATAGAAACAGTGTTGGGAAAGAGAAAGCCACACATTGGCCTATTTAGTCTGCACTCGTGCTGACAGGTGTTGTGAAGTCATGTGTCTTTGTAGGGAGATTCACACAGAGTTCCTCGCTTCTGCCAGTTCCACTTTCCCAGCCATGTTTATGACTTCACCTCCTGTGGTGGCCCTCTGGCAAGAAGAAAACAAGACGGCCTCTCAACAGTCAGAGCTTTTTAGACTCAACAAGCGAGCGGCTGGAACTTTCCGGCGAAAAGGGCTCCTATCTTGTGCTAACAACTGAGCTTCTGTCTGATGAGAGCAGGGGCCCTCACCAAATTTGTAAAAAAGTACGCTGATTTCTAACGTGTGGCACAGAACGGAGTTTAGAGAAAGAGACGGATTTTATAAGAAAGAGAGTGTGCGGTGAAAAAGGGGTAAAAAATTCAATAAAAGGTTGTGTATAATAGATTCTTGAGTAAAAGTAGATTTCATTGTTGGGAAATCTAAACAGGAAAACTGCTCCTCTGTTACAAAATAGAACAGAGAAGAGATATTTTGATGTCTGGCTTCAAAGAAAAGAAAAAAAAGAAATCTGGTAATCAAAGGCACTCAAACTTTTTTTTTTTTTCCACTCCAGTCTCTTTCATCCATGTCCCCTGAACACAGGTGCTGTCAGCAAAGCTACAAACCACTTCACAGTGGGCATTTGTTGTCATAAAGTGAAAATCGAGAAGGATGGTAAAATGTATAAAGATGTCTGTCTCTTACGGTGAATATTTGCTTTGATACACTGACACTGGAGTGCAACCCCTGCCATCTGTGTTCACTCAGTCACTGTGGGAAATAACTGCTCCTTCCTATGGAGGATGGCAGTCTGCACAGTTTAGGCGGGGGGCATCCAGGGAAGGCAGACCGTTGACTTTTATCCCGGGGGAAAGTTTAAGTTATCTTCATCCGTCTCTACACAAACTTACAACATATTAAGATAAACTGACTGATGTGTGGAATGGAGAAGAATCTGTTAAATTATGCTTTTACCTCCCACGAGAGCTCAGATTTTTAGAATTCTAAAAGCATGGGGTCTGGATAAATACTAGTGTATTAAAAATGAGACTTTTATTTTCATTGAGGGAGTAGAATTTCATCAACCAGACCTCTCTAATCTCTCCAGGCACAACTTTCATTATGGCAGTCTCTTCAGGTATTACACCAATGCCAAGAAGTCTGAATAAAACTCCCAAATTTGTCAGAAAATTGCCAAAATTGGCAAGTTCACAGCAGCCTCTCTCGCTCCAGGAAAAGGAAGTGTTTTTAAGTGGGCTTTTTGGTGGATATCCTTTAATTGTGTGTGGAAGAGACTGGATGGCTTGCTATGGAGGACAAGATGTCTGACTAACTCATCAGAAGAACTGCTAATAAAAACGTTATTAAAGTCTTAAAAGGCTTTGTTGTGATGACATGCTGGCGGCAAGAGCAGAAGCTTCCTAAAGAGATAGAGGCACATTTTCAAGGCTTTTAAATTGTGACGTCAAAGTTTTTATAATTTCATTCGGTAAAAATAGTTTTTATAGCTGACGGCAACATAGTTACTTAGTTGTGCTATGAAATGAAACTATGTGCCCGGAAAATACATAACGCTGCCCCTTTAAATTATAGAAGAATTAAGAATTCACTTTGATTTGATCCAAATAAAAGTGAAACACTTTTTCTGTGGCCTGTCTGAAAATAACACAAACAGGTTGAACTAAAGGCCAGGGAAGAGAATGGCTCTGTTGCTTTTGGGAAATTCCAATGTTATTACAGTGACATCTGGACTCAAAATGACTGAAGAAATTGCTCGGCAAAAGAGCTGCTCATTTAAATGGAAAAAAGATGTGTTCTTCCATAGTGATAACATGCCTGTTTTCCAAACACAAAGCAGAAAACACCTGGAATGCTATCCGTGCGGCGCTGACCACCAGCAATTTGAAAGGTAAGAAAATGGTGTTGCATGTAAATCAATACTCTGCTTCACACACTGAGCCTGCAAAAGCAATTCATGTCATATTTGCCCAGTGAAGCGTGGCAGGGGGGCCGGTGCACCAGAGCTTTAAGAGACTTCACTAAACGTGGGAGACGGACAAGAATGAAATAGTCATAGCTTTCATTCAAAGGAGTGAAAATGTGAGTTTTCTCTCCAGTTTCACCATGTGAAAATTGCAATATTGTTGATAAATAGAAAACAAGAATTTGCTTTCCGTGTGTAATGTCAGATTATCTCTTTTTCTGCAGTCTCTGTATCTTCATGTTTTTAAACTGGTACATTTTAGAAATCTGAATCACTTTATGTTTCACCAATGCTTTAATGTTTTTTCAGTAGAAAGCTTACTTCACTAAATCCTTATAGCAGTAGTAGTAATAAGGTTAGGTGACCGTCAGGTAACACAAACCAAAATATTTTAACTCAAAATTTTAAAAATGTCTCAAATCTTTAAGGAAACTTTAAAACGATGTATTTAGACTGCATGTTTTCTGTAGTTTTATGTTAGTATCCAGCAGTTCAGCGGCTTTCCAAGTATTAAAGCATGTCTTATTCATATATCACTCTCAAATAGTTGAGAATATGGGGCACACTATCTTGTCGATGAAACTGCTTTTACTGGGACAGACATATGTATGAAGAAACATTGCTTAAATTGAGAACTTTAATTGAGCCCATTTTTGGTGCTCACTTTTGCGCACCAAACATAAACTAACTCCAGTTTATGTTTCTTTACTCACAAGAGTAGCAGCCTTTGGGGTATTTTGCTGCGTCAAAGTTCAATGTGTTTTACTTTCAAAGACGGCATTGCGCCTAGCTTGGCTGTGACAACTGGTTCTTTGAGCTGCTATTCTCTTTGCATCATCGTGAACAAAGCTGCCCATTCTCCTCTGGCTTCAGAAAGTTGTATTCATCAATTGCTCTCTGCATCGCTTCCCTTTTTTGGATCACTTTCTGTAAATGGAAGCGATCCCGGTCGATCAGCAGTTTCTGAAATACTCAGAAAAGCCTGTCTGGCACAGACAGCCACGCTACATTCATAGTCACTTAAATCCCCTTTTGTTGCCATTCTGATGATTACAGAGTAGTCTTCACTACATCGAGATGCCCAAATGCAGTTAGTTGCTGCCATCTGATTGGCTGTATGTGTTCCCAGCACTTGAACAAATGTACATGGGAAAGTGGGCATTGGGTGGACACACACACACACAAGCACGCGCACTCGCATACCCCTATGCACACACACACCGTCATGTTTCTGTCCCCTTATATCCACCGGATTTAAAGAACTGGTTTTTATTTTTCCTTCAAAGAGCAAATTTAAAAGAAAAATGTCAAACAACAACAGCCCACTGTGCAAAGAACCCTAACTAATAATAATATTTATTATTCATAGAAGTCCTAATGACTTTTACTGTGAATGCCAGCTGAAAATAAGTCCCACTTAGTGGTTTACTGGACAAGTGGAGGCTATATTTTGCTGAACACAATGAGAAAAAGATTAATGGCACTAGAAGCACAGTTGGCCTCTCGCTCTCTCTCTCTCCATACTTTCCTCTCCTCCGCTGTCACTGGCAGGAAGTTGCTGAGCAGACATGTCACCCAGCAGAGTACAATTGAGTTTGTAATCTCTGACCCGCAGTGGCAGAGAGTCTCTCGCTCTCTGTCTTTCCAGTTCTCCCTCTTGAGAAGAGATTGTCGTTGTAATACTGCTGCTAGGCTGTAGCTTGGAGGGATAAACATCCCTCTCCAATGAGCACACACTGACTTACGTGACATTGAGCAATTGCATAAACACGCCTAGAGAACACAGAAACCCCCATAATTATCTAGATTCTGTGAGGGGTAATATCTGCTCTCACATTTAGAAGGGAAAAGGCATTACGCTAAGATCTTTTACAATTCCTGATAACATCATAGCAGGAAAACATGGTCGCCTGCTGGCTTTGTGCAAAGTACTTACAGACTATGCCACACAAGTTGACACAACCTTCACTTGTTTCCTTCTTCCGAAACACAGAGCTGGCACACACGCTGGCCTCATGAGGAGCCATTTTGGGGCATCGTCAACAAACACCAGATGTGAAGATGGGAGATAAATGTCAAACATATTGATTCCATGCTTCATTAAAGCTTATTATAGGGAAGGGGAGGCAGAGTTCTGCCTGCGGCAAAGCATTAGGAAGATCACAACATTAACATCTATAGAGGTCTTGTTTTATGCAAACATTGTTTAACATAGTTGGAGCTTTATTTCACAAAAAGAGCACAAACTGGCAACCCGAAGACTGTTTTCATACAGACAAAAACAAAACGGATGCTCAGCTGTAAAGTTAGGACTGGGCAGGGACTGAAGTGGGAGTCACCAGTATATCAACTACAGGTAAAAATATGTTTTTACAGCACTTGACTGAAATTTAAAACAAAAGTGTGCCAAGTGATACATTTTTCTTGTTTAACAACATAAAAACTTGAATTGGTTCTGCTTATACACAGTACTGATTATCACAGGTATATTATGCTTTTATTGTTTTTTCTAATTTAGATGCTTTCAGAAGGGAAAAGCATCCCTTTAACCATTTATTTACTTGATAAATAAATAGTTTTATTCATCAAGTAAAACTATTAATGAAGAGCAATTAAATACACAGGTTATAGCTAGCTCACAACTAGCTGTAGCTATGAAAAGAAAGCATTATCTCAATACAGATTCATGGTTAGTGCTGATTTAGTTTTCAAACCACAGCTCTTTTAGCAACCAGAATTATTTCAAAGTGGTCATAATGTGTCTCATATGCAGAAGAAAATGTAAATGCCTTGCTTAGGCAGCAAGCCAGCAGGCTACAGCAACTGATGAAGAAGCAGTGATGCGCTATTGCTTCCCACAACCAGAGAAAACTTTGTTAATTCTCACACTTTTACTTGGAAAGCTTTTTGAAACCTTGGCGTACCTTAATACCTGTAAGTGCTCCCTACTTATTTGGGACTACAATATCCTCAGCAAACTCAAGTATTTACAAAATACAATAACTAAAAATGCTGATATGCTTTAAACATTCATTAAAATTTCACCTGTAAACAGTTTATGCTGGTATAGTGAGGATATGTCGTAATGCTAATGGCATTACGTCAACAGTATGGAACACCCTTAATATTTATATAATTAACACCTGAACGCCCACTTGCACTAATTATATGATGTTATATGTGTATGTGTGTATATATACAATTAACTGATTCCGTAATATTTATAACACTGGTGGTGTTCCAAATTATTATCCAAGTGATATTTTCCCAAATTTTCTTAAATGGTCAATGCAAATGATGATCAGTATAATTTAAGTCATGAACTATTACAGTATAAATCAAATTTTACTGAACAAAACTCCCCATGAGAATAGTATATTTTTCAAAAATAAAAAACTCAAAATGTTCCAAATTATTATGCACAGCAGATTTTCTAAACATTTTATGGATTATAAAGAACTGCAAACGGTCATTGTTTGAATGTGCAGCATTAAGTGGTCACATGTACTAAAATCAAAAGCTATTTCAATCAAAAACATCTTAACAGACAGAGTTACATGTTAACATTGGACCTTCTTTGGTATCACAGCACAATTCTTGGTCCATTGAACTTGTGAGTTTGTGGAAAGTTTCTGTTTGAATTTATTTGCAGGATGTCAGAAAATCTTCCCAGAGCTGCTGTTTTGATATGAACTTCATGTCACCCTCAGATCTTCTGCTTGAGGAAACTCCAAAGGTTCTCAATAGGGTTGAGGTCAGAGGTCAGAGGAGGATGGTGACCACACCATGAGTTTCTCCCTTTTTAAGTCTATATACTTTACTGAGGTCATTTTCACACCTTCATGGACTCTGAAGGGGTCGACCAATGATTCTCTCCCCATGATTTCAGCCCAAAGCATGACTCCACCACCTCCTTGCTGATGTCACAGCCGTGTTGGGACGTGGTGGCCGTCCACCACCAATCCACTACTGCGTCCATCTGGACCATCCAAGGTTGCACAGCAGTCATCAGTGAACAAGTCTGTTTGAAAATTAATCTCCATGTACGGCTGGACCCACTGGGACCGGTTCTGCTTGTGAGTTCTGGTTAGGGGCCCAATAGTAGGTTCATGCACCACAAGCCTCTGGAGGATCCTCCACCTTGAGGTTCCAGAGGCACCAGCAGCTTCAAATCACTGTTTGCTGCTTTAAGGGCATTTTAACAGCTGCTCTCTTAATCCGATGAATTTGTCTAACAGAAACCTTCCTCATTTTGTCTTTATCTGTACAAACCGTCTTTGTTCTGAATCAGCCACAAATCTCTTCACAGTACGACAATAATGCTTCAGTTTTAGTTAAATATCAAATGTGTTCATACATTGTCATACGGCACTACACTATCTGATGATCTTCAGCAGCAGAGAGATCCTTTCTCTTTCCCATATTGCTTGAAACCTGTGGCCTGCTTAATAATGTGGAACATCCTTCTTAAGTAGATTTCCTTTAACTGAGCTCACCAGACAAACTAATCAACCAGCTCTCAGAAATTAATTATAGTGATTCAAAGAGCCCTGACACACAATACCATCTATAAATTTAATGGCACAACAAAAAAAATTTTATCTTAATGAAACTTAAATCCAATTTGCATAATAATTTAGAACATGGTGTATCATCACTGTTTTGGGACTAGCTTTAAATCTCATTGTACATGTGTACAGTGACAAACAATAAACTCTAACGCTATTATTTGGCTTGATGCATCAGCAATCTCCCTCATGCATAGATACTTCATGACCCAAATAATTGGCAAAAATGCAATACCAAGTAAAAAACATATTCAACTGCTCTGATTTCTAAATGTTGGATTTGGGCATATCAGTTGAGCGCCACCATCCACAAATATCAAGTTTATTAAGCCGACAAGACAACAAATATTTATGAACTTTATCTGAAACTCTAAAACCCAGAGCTGAGTTTTTGCAAACTAACTAAAGAAGATCTGCCATCACTTGTTTACCATCATCATTCCATTTCCTGTCAACAATCAATAATATCAGTCGACGGTGCAACAGTCAGGTATACCCTGCAGGCTTTCCTGTTTATAGTCTCAAGGACTGTGAAGGAGTAATGACTACATAATGACTATAACCTCAGCGCCGTTTTCCACTTAAGCAGAGAGAGACAAGACACTGCTATAGTTTAAAAATATCTGGAGGACGCCGTTTTTTTACACAAATGAATTAGTCAAATAGAAAAGATGATGAAAATGTTGAAATTTAGTCAACCTCTACACAGATTGGTGTTGAGTTACCTCTCCTTGAATACGAGTTGTTTTCATCAAGCAAGCATCAAAGAAAGCTGCCTGAAACACGTATGGTTTTCTTTATTGCCTCATATTCCTGTGATCAGCATACAGAACGGGGAACAAAGGCTGCTAAATGAGACCACAGCGAGGGGACCGATAATAAAGGGGCTTGGGTGTCAGCATCCCAAACGACAGGGACTGTGACATTTAATGAAGTGGTCTGTGGACAGCAGTAGCAGGCCATTTTAAGTCTAGCAGATGGTTCGATGTATTTTTCATGCTGTGGAAAACCTGCGACTGAGGCTTGTCTGGTCGCCGTCCAGTGCTGAGGGGGGCTCTTAGCTGAATGCATTCTACACACTGCTGCAGAATCACATGATGTCTGACCTCCCTGCCATGGCAAACCGCCCAGCGAGGAAGAGGGAGGAAGGGGAGGAATGTCAGCGTATGAACGAGGTTCACTAGAAAGGCTGAAAGATACTTGACTGACAATAAGTGTGCACGTCTGTTCAACAAACATAAAATGAATCGCCTATGAAGTTTAACAGTTTTACACCGATGACCTGGGGTGAGGTTGCAATGATAAATGGAGCAGCAAAAACGAAAAAAAAAAAGAAAAAAAGAGGCAAGTAGCCATCTTTACGGACTCGAACAACGTTCCAGACAAAAACAGGGGAAGAAAAAAAAAGGAAGAAATGCCTGACTTCCCTTCCATTGGAATGCATCCAATATATCCTGTGTGTGTTAGAGAGACAGAGTGCTCATGTGTGTGTGTGTGTGTGTGTGTGCGTGTGTGTGTGGGAGTGTGAGAGGCATGCTGGCAGGAAGGCTTTCAGCATATAAATATCACATTACCACACAAGGAAACTCAGGCATCAGTCGGAGCTTCCAGCTCGTCTAACAAGCACGGGAGCTCCACTGTGGAGGTCAGGAGGAGAGCGCACACAAATGGAATTCCACAGGAACCAGCACTTCTTTTAACAGATAAGTGGCTACGGGTTCAGAGATGTGTGATGTGGTCCTAGCCTGGCTCCAGTTATCTCACATGTGCTTGTGCGTTCGATCTTGCCGAGCTGCAAAACAAGAACGGATTAGAAACACGCGGTGATAAAGTATTATACCCAACAACTTACAGCCTTGTTAAAATTAAAGAACATTGCTCTCATAAAAAAAATAAATAAAAAAAATTATAATAATAAAAATGCCAGTGAGTGAGAGGGAATAACCCAGAACAAAACAAACCGTTTAAAGTATCCGACACACATACACACTCCGTTCATTGAAAAAGACATCTGATGATTCCCAGTTTAGTCTGCAGTAGAACAACTACGTCAAACAAAACCATCTCCAGCGCCGAGAAGAACGAGGAGTCGAACACCAGATGGCCTGGCCCAAACAAAACCCCTGATCTCATCAACACTGAGTCAATCTGGGATTACACTAAGAGACAGAAGACAATGAGACAGCCAAGATCCACAGAGGTACGGCGGTGCTGTAAATGGCCTACCTGCCAAAGGGTGACAACATTAAGGACTGATTTGATTCGGGTGTTGTGTTTTTGCATGTAGGTGTGTGTGTGCGTGTGTGTGCGTGTGTGTGTATTCTCCGCACTTTGCCTGACCTTATAAGAGGATTATTTCAAAACCATGCATGAGTGTAAAGGTTCTTCAATGATTACCAAAACAAATGACTGATAAAATCTTTCCTCAAACATTTGCGCTAAGGTCAAGGTCCAATCTTTTCATTTACAGGAACCGTGTGTGACAATACCAATGTCATTACTAAAGTGTTATGTTTTTGTCCACTTTTTCCATGGAAAAAAAGTTGACCGTTTCAATTGTTGGAAAAACCAAACATTCTTCCAAATGTTTCTTCTATCTGGAAGTAAGATTAATGTTTTGGAGTGACCATGCCAGTATTATGAATCCATGGAGGGAGACAAAGATTAAGGTTTTGTAGAGGAAGCTTTCCGACTTAAGATAAATCAGCAAAATATCAATGGTAGCATTCTAAAAGCGGATCAGCAATTAAAAGAGGTTTTTGACTGCTGTGACGCCAATAAAAATGTTTACACTGATTTTTCTTTTTGTCCATTTGCAGGGCATTTCAAAAAATATTTCTATATATAGACATTATTTGTTGTAAAGTGAAGTTTAATCATTTGACTTCTTTACTTCCATTTACTTTGTTCTATGCTCCAGTTCCACCGGCTGCTAAAATGACCCTCAGCAGTTTTAACCGCTATGCTCGACCGCTGGTGCAGCTTTCTTGGGGTTAAAAGCCTCCCCTACACTTCTGCAAACATACTTCTTGACATTGTGGCCAGACAGCTCAATTTCTTGTTTCGTCTGACCATAAGTCTTTTCTCCAGAAGTCTTTTGGCTTTTCTGTGCGAGTAGCTGCCAATTTAAGTCAAACTTGAAGGTACTAATTTTGGAGCAGGCACTTCTTTTTTGGTCAACAACCTCTGAGTCTATAAATATGACACACTTGCTTCACCGTGGACAGCAACACCGATTCCAGGTTATGATGGACTTAATTCTTAATTTCACCTGGGTTGATTTTTAAACATCCTGGCCATTTTCCTTTAATGTTAGCATGACGGCTGGGGTCAGATGGTTAAAACTTATAACACAATGCAATTTAGGTTATTGATATGGCGACAATTCACAACAAAAGTCGTCTCAAGACGCTACCAAAAAAAGAAAAAAATTATTTCTCTTCAATTACACATTCATTCCAATTGCTCATTGTTATTAAACTTTACAGTATGCTGAATTAAGTCAGCATGCTGTAATAAAATTCAATGTTCCAACAAGACAATGATTCCAAAAACATCTCAAAATGGGTTTTGGAATGGATAAAACTGACTTCTGTCAAAGGCTGTACTTAAACTGTACATTTTTGAGTCTATGCAAGCCTCTATATCTTTGATTTGATAAGAGAGCTCTTTTTGATAAGAAAAAAACGTGAAGGAAAAGTGAAGGAAAGGCAAAGCGGTGATGACAAAACTCTTAAAGAGACAGAAGGAAATTATTTCAAGGTGTCAGATACGGCTATGATGCTAAATCAAATTTCCTTCAAGTTGTTTTTGATATATACACACAACATTTTCTTAACAACAGAAATTGCTGTTGTTAGGCAGCATTTTAACAACTTAGCAGACGTTAACAACCTTTTGTTGACCTTGTTAACAACAGAAGGTAACATAGTTACGGCACTGTTTCCCTGGAGAATATAGAACGCCGCTGCTTTAAATATAAAGAAAACACAGATTAACAACTTGATTTGTTAAGCAAGAAGCCTGGCAATAAAAACACCAAATACCACAAAAATTGTCTTGGTTGAGTTTTGCTTCAAAATATTACAAAAGTGCACTGGGGTACTCCTTTATACATGACACCAATACAAGCAAACGCAATCAAAATTAATGGAAAGCGATTTATTTCTGAAAATGTTGTTAACTGGTCCCAGTCGGCGATGACAGTGACAGCAGGACTCTGAGCAAAGCAGCTAAATTGAAAACAGCTTTCTTTCTAGATTATTCAAACATGTGCTTATCCTCTCACCACAACCTAAATAATCTTCCTCCTTTTACTCCGTTCTGTTTGTTGTTGTTGTCCTCAGCCAGTAGAATAAAATTAGCTTTGTTCATGCAGCGTGTGTTTTAGAGGTCAGACGTGAGTCGACACCAGCTGGAACCGGCTGATGGAAGCCATTCAGAACAAGTCATTTCTCAAATATGTGTGTATCTCACATTTCCTCCCAGGATGGGGGGATGTGTTATGTCAGACTTCAACGCTGAGCACCTGTGGTTAATAAAATACATTCATGAGCTTATTCGACATCTGCGAATGATGCAAAACTGTTTCAGCATCATTTCATACTGAGGGTCTTTGGATAGTTACAAAAATCCCACTTGACTCTGCACAAAACGGAACAAAAAAAAAATAAATCACAACTTGTGCCCAGGCAAACCTCCTTTAAAGCCCTTCATGTGATCATCACCCTTTTCCAACAACTGCTGTCTTATTTCCAAATTTCCCCAAGCTAAAAGTCGGCTTCATATCATTAAAAATAAAAAAAACAAAGAGTATATCTCCAACCTTCTTTACTCTCATACCTTTAAACGAAATTACTTGGGAAGCCGCCTGACTGGTAATCACAGTCCACTTCTTTGTACTTTAATCTCAGTTTCTACATAGGTTTGAAGCAAAGTTAAGCAATAAACAAAAACCCAAGAAAATCAGCAAGAAGGTTCTGGAAAAGCTGCAGAGATCTCACAACTCAGCTGGGAGAATCTGATGAAAGAGTTCACAAATTTGGCATTTATGGAAGAGCAGCAACGGGGGAAAAAAAGCCATTGCAAAAGAAAACCAAAAGCCAATTTGCAGTTTGCCTTGAGGATAGATGGAAAACATGAATGAATGTGTTCCAAAAGGTCAATTTTTGTAGCCTGCATGCAAAACATGTGTGGAAGAAAACTAACACGACACTACCTGAAAAGCTGTTGACCGGAGTAGAAATGCACTTTAAATCACAGCAGTGACCCTAAACATGGAGCCAGAACTACAACAAATCAGAGCATATTCATGTGCTAGAATGGCCTAGTCAAACTCCAGAACTACATCTGTGGCAACATTCCAAAATGGCTCCTTCTAGATGCTAGCTATTCTATCTCGCAAAGAAGAATAAGCGTTCCACAGGTAAGTTGGTTCACACATGCCATACTTTTCAGATTCTCAATCTGTCAAACAAGGTTTAAAAATCAAATAAAACTCTGAATCACTTTTACACACTACCTTATGTTGGTCTATTGGATAAAATCCCAGTACAAAAAATTTAAACTTCGGATTGTCATGTGACAGAATGTGAAATCGAGGGTTGTGAAAACCTTTGCAAGACACTATATATTATCCCAAACCAACCAACCCCTGCCAGTCATGCCTCTCCACCCCGCTGCTGAGGGAGCAGTGAGAGAGAGGAGAGAGGCAGCACAGATCATAATGGCTCACAAATGATCAGTGCTAGTGGGGGATGGGGAGCTGGATGGAGTGAGAGATTATCTGGAGGACGGATCGATACAGCAGTCAGTTTCTAACTGGAGAAAGAATCGGTGCAAGTCAAATGAACGAAATCCCTGCTCAGCCGCAGGTTTGCTTTCTATACAGTCTTGCAGTTGTGGTGCTGATTTAAACAGCAGCGCCCCAACAGGGGAATGACTGCTATGGCACATGGATGGCATTAAGCAGTGATACCCTTTATAGCATTGCTTTTTTTCTTAAAACATATATAAATTTTTAGTGCCTCACTCGTGTCTTTCCTGATCTACCCACATTCTACTTTCTCTGAATACATTTCAGACATCACTTGAGACAGATTTAGAAAAGCCTGAAGAATAATGGCTGTTTGTCCTTCACCACCCCTCTTTTAACCACCCACAGCTGCCAGCTCAGGACAGTAAATCCTACACCTCACCCACTCACACTGCCTAGCAGCACAGATATGTGCTACTATGCACCAACACAACGCGCCTCCTTGGAACTAGAAAGGAAGCGAGATTAAAAGGCTAAATGGATAATAGATGCTACTTTTTCTACCAAGTTGAATGAAATGTGTGTTAACCTTCAGCTTAACACCATCGTTAGACGTTTGGTGGTGTTATTTCTCTCTGGTAGACTCTTTTTTTTCCCTTTTTTTAACATCTGCCTTGCTTTCTCTTCTTTTTTTTTTTTTTTTACGGGGGCCATTGTATGTGTGTGTAGGCGTGTGTGTGCGTGCGTGGGGAGGGGTTATTTATGGCCGCTCAGTGCAAGTGGACACATACGCACAGATGCACACACACACCCTTTCACGGGATGAAAGGGCAGTCACACAGCCTGCAAACATGATTTTACAGCCCTGGGTGGAATGAGCGGTGGAGAAGAGAATGAGAACGGAGCACAAAAGGGGGAAAAAAAGCCCTTAAATTTACAGGTCCCGGCAGTCAGAATGCAATCGTGTCGCAGCACACATTCTGAAAGCTTTTCAGGCAGAAGACAACCGGCTGCATGCAGAAAGACGCATGTGAGGGTGTGTGTGTGTGTGTGTGTGAAACTGGGTCTTAAAGACACATGAAAACACAAGTAGAACACGGCTCAAAGAAAACCAAGGATGATTTTTTTTTTTATTATTCCTTTTTTTCTTTCCCCTCCCTTGAGTCTGTTTTGCAACAAGAGACAATTTCCATATGTGATCTAATATAATAAACAAGTGTGTGCAAACATCTGTGAGAGAGCTGGTAGCTCTGCAAGACTGGAGTATATTTGTCCAACATGTTTCCCAGAAAAACGTGCCAGTACACAGGACCTTCACAAAAACACTATTAACCGCATAATTAAAATGAATTGCATCTGATTACTTTACTTCATTTACTGAAACTGTGGAAATAAAAACAAATTAAAAACGGTCTCCACAGTATTTTTGCATCGGTGTCAGTTGGTATTACAACATCAAACTTTGTTAGAGGCATAAAATAGAATACAGACAATTTAATTGGCTACTAATTTGATGACGTTTCAAGAATAGAATTTTGGAAGCCTTTTAGTGGATGTAAAACATGAAGAATTTAGTAGCTGACGACGCAGCAAAGGAAATTTACACTAGTCTTAGTAGCAGCATTGCTACTAAAGTCAATATTATTTATTCATTTATTTAAAAGGTCACAGAGACCACAATTTTCAATGACAAAAAAACTGTTGTTATGAATATTAGAAGCTCTTCTTAAATCTGTAATACGCATTCAATATATCAATGACGCATAAAATGGATGGAAAACATAGAAACTTTTAAACAACAACAATTATTTCAGTTTCAGACGCAAATCAGTTCAGATTAGTTTTAACTTGCCACCTGTGCCATAATTTATGCTAAATACAAATAAAAGCTTAAGGTCGCGGTTTGTAAGCTCTTGAAGGCAGAAAGCAGAATCACAACACATATTTGGAGAAAAGCCACTTTCATCTAATTTAAATACTTTTTTTTTTTTTTTCAATTTCCCAAACAAAGAGTCACTGTTGGAAGTACTGAGTGTTTAACTATCAGATTTTTATTGGTGCAGTGAAGAAGCTAGCTTTCAGTTCCTGTGGCGCATTCTGCCTCTGGTGGGTGAAAATATGATGTGGCAAATAAAAAGTAGCGCATGCTGACCTCTGCTGGCAGGACTTTATACTGCAGCCATCGTTTAAACATTATCACACTTTCTAGGTTAGTAGATCGTATTTTATTCTCATTATTATTATTATTATTATTATTATTATGGTTGGAAATATTTAGAGTCAAATCACCTATTTTAAAACTGTGCCCTTTCTGAAGCTAGTCAGAAAGTGTGAGAGACACAATTTTCCAGTCTGTGGTGTAAATACTGAGCATGATGAAACATGAGAACAAAATCAACAGTTCTTAACTTCTATCATGAAATAGTGTTCAAGTGTTGCTGTGCCTTTCAAAATGAGTATAATCAGAGGATGCGATTCACCAACCTGTTCTCTAAACTGCTCCTGAGACAGGCAATCGGTCACGTTAACGCAACCCAGAAGACATCCGGTGGGATAATCTTTGGGAAAGTTTGGCTCTGCAGAGACGAGGAGAGCAGCAACATCAGTTATGGACACGTCTAAAACTATTGTTCACACCAGAGTCAACCTATTCCCATCTGAGCATGTTGTCATCAGAAGGCCTAATAATTTGCTGTCTCACTAATAGGCACTCTCCAAAAAAAAAAAAAACAGTATGCTATACAGCATTCAAAAATAGCAGAACATTTTGAGAATTACTGAAATTAAAAGTAAAACATTAACACATTTAAAAAAAATTAAATAAAATCACGCTATTAGAGCTTTTGACAGTATGTGGAAAAGAAAAAAATTACTTAACATAACAACCCTCTGCTACATTATTCACAAGTATTTCTTTTTTAACTTTCCAGTGAAATAGTCTTTTTGAAAAACAAGTAGAAATATTGAGGTATAAAATACTTATCTACCTCAACCTTTGACCCCAATACAGTTGTGAATTAAACATGCTTCTACTGGTGTTTAGGGGCTTTTCAACATCATCTGTTTAAAGGTATACGCGTTTCTTTTGTTTGTTTTTTATTTTGCGTCAGTAGCTTTTTAATGATGCTGAACACAAACAGATTCTGTTAGTAATTATGATCAACTCGGTGTTGGTTGACTTACTTCTGTTGTAAGTTAGTCCTACCTTTCTTGTGGATGTGGCGGTACATTTGTTCCACCTCAGCGATCTCCTGAGCTGTGGGTTTTTTGGCCGCTGCAGCTATCCAAAGGCGACCTCTGTGTGACGTGTACCAGGTGCGACCTTCTACCCTACATTCACACAAAATGCAAAATCTTTAACATAGAGTGTATTCGTTTTATTCCTAAAAGGCACTAAATAAAATGCTTTGCCTATTTTGAAAGATGTATATCTGGCTTTCTGTCCTTGGTTACCTCTTAATGCCTTTGACCAGCAGTGAGGCCCACGGCTGATGCATACTCAGACACCAGCCTCCATCAGAAATCTCCTGCAGCTCTTTGTCTTGGAGTCTCAACCTGTGGCGCTCCTCTCCTCCTTTTTCTTCCGTCAAATTTTTCCTCTGCTCCATGGGTTGCTTTTGGCGTTCCCTGCCTCCAATGTCCACCCACTAGGTAAAAAAAAAAAAGAAAAGAAAAGGAAAAAGTGGCAAAATGTATTGCAAATCCTTCTTATAGCTTAAGAAGGATTTTTCGTGTAAGAGATCCAATGATAAATTGGCTGATTTTCAGTTTTATGAGGCCTGATTGATGATCAGCCAAGCAGAAACTTAGAAATCCCTTTTCTGCTCACTACATTAGCCATGTTAAGAGCTATCTGAGATAGCAACTCCTCTTTTTGATGCATCACCAAGGTGTTTAAAAATCAATACATGGGAAACATACGGCGTCTGCTGTTATGGCATTGAAACGGTTCAGCTGTTGCTTCCCAATGACTTTCTGATCCCTTGTTTAAAATCTTCTAAGACATTTAAAATGCTGCAATATTCGTGACTCACCAAACTTACAGTATCTCTGACATAGATTCTGAATGCATTGAACGCAAATAAACAGCCAATATTTATTGCACCTCAAGCAGCTTTACACAATATGCATCTTATCGAGCACACGGACCCAAATAACAATAGAGTGTGATACATTGTGCAATCAGAATCATCACTGCTTACCTGAACAAGTTACGTTTCAGGTCATTTTCTAAAAATATAAAGAAACAACATAACTGCCTTTATCTAGTTACTTTGTCCTTTTAATGCGACTTACTTCCGGCGCAGACTGCATAATGTTTGGGTTGACCAGCTCTCTGAGGTTTTGCTTTCCACTTCTTCTTTCAGGATGTCCAGGAGTCTGTGGTGTTGACCCACTCTTCATATTTTTGAGGTTCTCATCCAGCCTAAACAACAATTCCAAAAATGTTGAATCTTTCTGTTGTTTGGGTTTCAAGCCAATGAAAAAAACATTAAAGCCCAGTCGTACTTGCTGTAATACTCGTTCATATCGTTCCCCTCATCGATGACTCGTCTGCCAGCGAAATCCAGAGTGATCTTCCTGTCCTTGCGAGAGGCGTGGCGAAGTTCTCGCAAGTCTTCTTCCATTTTCCTCATCTTCTCTCTCTCATCGGGTGAAAGCCACGGATTGGACTCGGCGGCAAAGTAATCCGACTCATCATCCAGCACCTGCGTCCTCCTGACACTGCAGTTGAACGGGGCAGTGAATTAAAACAGGTAGGTTTTGATCAGGTGGCATGTATTTACAGCAGTAAACCTGCTCGTTTCTGAGCAGCAGTGCGTTTTAAGATACCTGTTCCTGTCAAATTCCAGCAGTTTGTCTTTGTGCTGAACTGCTTTCTCCAGCCCGGCTTTCAGTTTGGCTTCCTGATGCGGAAGAAGCTCCCTTTCTCCAGCATCTGGCAACGACATATAAAAAAGACAACTTGCAGACGACAGGACTTACGAACTTCATATTTCTGGAGCTTAATCTGAGAAGCTTGGGCTCTGACCTCCCATAAGCTTCTTTCTGAGTTTTTGACTTTTGTTGGAGTCTCGCTGTAGAATCTCCTGCTCCTCTTTAGTGCAGACCTGAAATAAAGACGCACAAAAACAAAATCGTTAACAAAAACTAAAAGCTAGGAAAGTTACTGGAGCTAAATTTGCTCACCAGGCTTCCACAGAAGAGGCAGGGTCCCGAGCCCTCCTGGTCACACACAATTCGCCCGCAGCTGAGGCAGTTGTTGATGAGCGCGTGCTTCTGGGCGAGGCACTCGCAGGCGTGCCGACCCGGAAGCAGAACAGCCAGCTTGTCCTGACCCTCTTTAGCGTAGAGATTGACGAACTTGGTTTTCTTCTTAGTTGAAGAAGTGTTGCTGTTTTCCTGGGCCTGGAAAGACATTGATCAGTCAACTGATTGCTAACCGTTTACCAGTTTTCTTTGTAATCTGAAGTAACTAAAGCATAAATATAAAGTATATAAGAAAACTGAGACGTGTGCTCACCCTCATCAGATCCATGGGGGTTTTTACTGGCTCTGGTTCAGGCTCTGTTTGGCTCCCAGTCACCACTTCCTGTTTGTTACGTCCTTTACGTTTGGACTTCTTCTGGGTATCTTTGGTGGAGTCTTGCATATCTGTAAAAACAATAATATAAATTTAAGAAACAAAAGATGTTAATGTTACAGGTTCTTTCGGTCTTTTTAATGAAACTGCAGGTTATCAGAGTAGACTTTTTTTTTTTTGAGAAATACGTTAACTGCACACTTATTGTCCTACCTGTTGGTGAAGCGGGCTCTTTGAGAAGGAAAAGACCGGCTGTATCTGCACTCTGTCTTTGACTCTTCTTCCATCTGAATAGGAGTTCGTCTATAAACTGGCCTTTTTTTCCATCAGTGCCCTGAAGAAGATCTCCCACGTACTCCTCGATCTCCTCAGGTTTTTCAATGGAGAGAATGTACCTGGGAGACCACAGAGATTTTTTTTTCCAAAAAGTTGATAATCTTCTCACAATTTCTTATTAAAAGTTATGCTTCCTTTTTTTTTCTAGAAAGTTCTGAAAGATTCATGAAGCAAGAGAGAATTTATACTGTATGTTATTATAGATATGCAAGGCAGAAGGGTATTTTTTTTCTCAATTAAACTTTGCGTGGTACGACAGATACATTTTAAAAATGTACTTGTAATCCTACAACCTGATTATCAAAAGAAGTAAAGAAATGTAGCTATTTCAAACTGTATCATATTTTATTTTTGAAGTAGAAAAGCCTAAACACTAATGACAGCAATACAGCTAGAGGGTACAGGATTGTCATTTACTGACATTACAGTCAATAAATGTTCATAGAGATATGAACATTCAAAACAGATTTAACAAAAGCCGAACTTTCAGAAATGAGGAGCTAACTGTTAGCTGGATGATAGCTAATAAACGTGTTAGACAGCTGTTACATTAATAAAAAAAAATTTAAAACATTAAATTGTTCCACAAAACATCTACTCACGTAATTTCCCTTTACATAGAATCTATTTTTATTAACAGGCCATATCAGTAGAGCACCATCATTCAATTAGCTAGCTTTCAGCTTGTGATAGACCGTCTAAAAGGAAATATTTAACACTTACTGGACAATGTCTTCACATGCCTCCAGGCCAAATTTGTGATGTAATTGGTCCACGCACCACTGCAGCAAGGCTTCGGACATTTCACCAATAACGCAGCTAAAGCGAGCTAAGAAATACCAAGAAACCAAAGCAAACGTTTATTTCGTGAACAAGTTTCCAGTCGGAAAGATATCGATGGCGCACACAGTGTCGCTCGCAACTGAGCCGACTCAATCTGATAACTTTGTTGAATATTAAAACTTGTGACCATCAAGTACTTTGGATTTTTGTCTTTTCTCTTTTATATTCCTTCACAGTAACCTCATTTGAATCTAAAATCATATTGGCATATATACAATACATAAACTGGGACTACTACATTTCTTTTTACAATAAATAAACACTAAATAAAATGAAAATGTTCCTGTACACGAAATGTTTGCCCAAACTATAAAATGTTTTTTTAACGAATGCTTAGTAAAATGGAAAAAAGAGGGGGAAAAAATTAGCAATAAACGTGTACTAGGGTAAAGCTTTCAGTGAAGACAATAATCAAGGCCAAATTACTTGGATCTCGGAAGCAGTCCCAATTCCCATCAAAACTTTCCCGAGTTTTTACCTAAAGATCGCCTTCCAGTTTGTTGGGTCACACGTGGAACATTTAGCAGTCTGAAACTTTTAAGACATTATAACCTAAGAGTATATTTTCCTTTAATGAGGATCCACAAACTACAGATTATTTAAAAAAACATTTTATGGTTGTATTTGTTATGTACAGCCACAAGATGGCAGGTTTGTTTCGCTAGACATTTTTTAGTGCCAATGGTATATAAACATTTTCTTTTAATCTAAGTATTTTAGATTTTGCTCTGACAATATACAGCACCTTTTCACACCCTTTGAAACAATTTACATTATAACCAGAAATTCCCATCAATCTGAAAAATTTTAGTTTTTTTTTACTCAGTTCCTAATTCATTATGACAACACCAAATTAGTAGACTGCTTGTGTGTTCTTTAATCTCAGTACAATTAAAGCTGTTATGTGAAGGTCTCAGAGGCTTGTTAGACAATAATAAATAATCAACAACATCATGGTAGTCAGGCCAGGGACAAAAGAGTGTATGATCTCTCATCTCAAAATGTCTATCAAAATTGTTAACTTTTAGTGGACATCTTAACTCTGGAAGATGATACTACTCAGATAACCTTCTGCTTTAATGAAGGCATTGTTGGAGTGAAATGAGTTTTGGTATATTGCTCTCAAAATGTCTCACTACACTGAAGCCTTGTTTATAACTACAAACAGGAAGAAAAAAAAATCTCACTTTCTTAGTTTTCCTTTTTCAGTATGCTAAAGCTCAAATTCATGGTTTAATTTCTATATGGAATATGGAGTGTAAATCCATGTCATTTTTGAAGGTACAGTACCAATAAAGGACTCCAGTTTCAAGACAAAAAAAATCACATTTATTATTAAATTGTTCAGTGAACAAGAGCAAACACTGAAATGTAATAATAAAAAAAAGGTCATCATTCTTTTGTCAATAAAGTCCTAGAATAAAATTCTGGTGAAGCAACAATTAAAAACAGACTATAGCAAGGAGCTTATGTATATAGAAAGGCAAACAACATTGCAATTTTTTCTTCAGTTTTGAATATTTACATGATGCAAGATACTGTAGCTTTTTTAGGTATCATATATCCAATGTTAAAGCTGACAGCAGTATGATTTAAAAGTGAGTAAATTTCACCATTCTTATAATAGCTATTATTTTCACGCACACAAAAGCATCGCAAACACTATTAACATTCTGCTTTAAATCAACTTATTAAGAAAAACATCAAATTTATTCTCAGTCTATAGAAAGTAAAGGTAAGGAACATTGAATCGTTTAACAAAAAAGCAGAGCCTGCATTGCTATTTAATAACTGGAATCGTACTCATTTTCATTATGTAATGTATTGAAAATGGTTGAAAATTAAGCTTTCCTGTGAATTAATGAGCTAATATTGAGCTCCATTTCTGCGGTTTTTGAAAACTGCTTCACATCAGTTTTTAATGAACAACCAACGTCTGGAACCAGTGAACAGCTATTTCAACCCAGGATGGTAGGACTCTATTCCACAATCTGACATATCTTAGTTCAATCACTGAAACAGCATGTATGATGTCACCCTACATGATTTTTGTTGAATTAAGGAGCAGGCATTGGGTTGGCTGTTATACAACATTATGTTGTTGGTTTGGGGCCATGAAGCGGCTGGTTTTACTGGTGTGTTTGGGGTCACTATGTTGTTGAAACATCAATCTCAAGGGCACTTCCTCTTTGGCAGAAGACAACAAAGCCTCTTCTAACACGTTTATGAATTCAAACTGATCCATGATATGCAGTGATGTGTGATCAACAGCCAAGACACCATAGTAAGAAAACATCCCCATAGCTTGATACCCAACCCACAAATCCTCACAATTGGTCTGACAAGCTTTCCAGACTCAGATGGAATGATGTTGGTTTTATCGGTTCTAAAAAAAAATTGGCGGCATTTTTTTTGGGGTCAGTCATCTTGTATTTCTGGCTAACTAATGATGAAGTCACCAGAAGTTGCTCATGATGGTTTTAGTCCATTCCTTGTTTAAGAAGTTGATTGGAGAGGGGATGAAGGCATATAATGAAGCATGGAAAACAATAAAATAATCTTAAAATGGAAACCAATATCAAAAAGACACTGAAGAGAACATAAAACTATTGTGCCAATGGACCACTGAGTAGACAAGGCAGCTGAGATTCAGCAAAATGTTCAGCTTCATGTTGGCTAAATAAAGCCTACCGTTAATTATGATAACTATGATAATCAGAAAACACCAATGTGAAGCCAGCTGCTTGTGAGACAAACCTTTGGGGGGTAAACATCCTGGGCTGAAGGTGACCCGACGGTGTCATGACGACACCGATGTCCCCATGGACCCACTGACTTCCACTTAAGTGTTTTTGGCGTGACAGTGAAGGGCTTTTAAATAATGTAACATACCTAGTAATACAAATGTTTCAAACCCGAATGGCGTCACTGTTTGAATGCAATCCCCACCTCCTCATCCAATTGCTGATAGCTTACACATAATCAACAGCTTGCAGGTGATGAGAGCTGCAGGTTTTCTATTACTCTTCTACACCTTCTGGTAAAATGCCATGAAGATATCAATATTTCTGGTCTTTAATGTTGGACTCATTATATTTTAGCAAAACTGTACATTACAATGAAGAAGTCACATAGCAAACCGAAGCTACATTTTTCACAAATTACACTGATGATAGCAATTGGATTTATAGTCAGACAGTACAAAGTGATAGCATTTATTTTCTTCAAAGCGTGGGGTGGTGCAACATTACAATGCAATGGATTTGTTTCCTTCTTTTCACACTGCAGACTGAGTTTTAATTTCACTTAGTTTTGAGAAACCGTGAACATTTTACCATAATACACATTTGTAAACAGAAGAAATGGCTGTATCCAGATTACTGCCCTGTGAATTTATATATATCATTTCATTAGCAGCGTGCCAGACTTCTATTTATTTATTTATTTTTTTTTACTTTAAAATTTAATTTCAACCTCCTCATGTAAAAAAGTCTTTGGAAATGGCTTCTACAAAATTGGGTGCCGACATGAGGATCCCGATGGTGCAGAGGATGGTGAAGAGAGAGAAAGCCATGAGGCAAAGCCTGTCGATGACAGACGCGGCAAACTTCCACTCGTTGCACACGGTCTCGTCCTCGTCTTGGTCACGAAACCTTTTGGCGATGTACCGCACCTCGTCCAGGATCTTGGCCAGCTCCAGCTCCATGTATCCCATGCTGGGGCTCTGACTCGATGGTAGGAGCAACTCGTCCTCGCCGGCTCGTCCGATCAGCCGCCCGCAGAGGACCCCGGAATCGGGAGAGGTGGCGGCCGTGGAGCAGTGGATGCTCTCCAGGCCGCGGACGCCGACGTAGAGCATGTGGCCGTTGGTAGACTGGGAGACGGAGCTGCTGGCGTTGAGGTCCATGCTGGTCAGGCTGCTCCGTCGGGTCTTGTTGTGGCAGGCTGAGCGCACTCTGTCTTCACCGGGGCGCTTCATGCGCAGGAACCAGGCGCACCAGTTCAACAGGATCACACGGGTCTACCAGATCACAGAATAACGGAGACAAACATTATTTCCTTATGCGTCGTATGGAATGACTCTGTTGAGTCTACATAATTTGTGTTTTTATTGACGACAGTGATGATGATAAGTGCCTGAGTCGTTCTCAGGTAGTGAAATTACATATTTTATTTTTTCTTTGTCAACAGCTGAAGTTAAAAGAGCTTAGTTAAAATGTAAATGTAATGATTGTAAAATAAATACCACACAGATTGCAAGCAAATATAAAAATCGCAAGACTCACCCATTTTGGCATCTTTCCTCCATCAGGATCATGGTGGTGATATTGCAGGACCAAAACAGTTGCAATTACAGACAGACCAACAATGACCATGGTTGTGGCAAAATATTCAGCTGAGGAAAGAAGAAGTGAAAACCCAGAAAGTTGCATTAGAAGCCAGCTGAGATAACAATCACAAGGGGGGGGGAAAAATCATAAAATGAGACTGCTTTGTGGGGAAATTAAATTTCAACAATTAAGAACCACACAATAAGAATGCACAACATTTTTCAGATTACTGTGCATTACATAACTGTAAAATAAATGTTCTCGTTTCACATCAAAGTTGAGCGCTTCTTCGGGTTGGCCTCTTACATTTTCAATTAAAAACAAAGTTTTGTGGTGGAAATGTGACAAACTGTCGAAAAGTTCAAAACCCCTTTTGTAGGTTAGATTTGTCTGGAGTTTCCTGAGTCTCACAAAAATGGAAAGAGAAAAGCTTTCTCTGTGTATTGCAGAAACATCACTTAGGATGACTCATCTCTATATCAAAGGAATGACCAAATCCAGGATGGCTGCTCAAATTGGCCACACTGTGATTTCAGAGAAACACACTCAACAAAAATCATTAAAAAAAAGATGACAGGGGTTTTCACCCGGGCCTTTTTATTGATTGTGGTTGACAACCGTAGCAGCTGCTTTCAACTTCAGCCGGACTTACCTATTAAAGGCACAGAGTCTGATGTGGCAGGCATAATCTCTGCAACTAGCAGCATAAAGACCGTCAGGGAGAGCAGAACTGTAATGCCTGGGAAGGAAAAGCAAATCTCAGTGCAAATGTGACAAAAAGCATTCAAACGGCTCTTGCAATGATGAAGGTGTCACAACCTTTTGAATTAGTTTTAAGAAGAATTAAGACCTCGGAGTTGAAAGCCTCATCTTGACTCCTCATGACATTTTACTAATTGTGCCAAGTAGCCACATTTATGTCATGTCTAACTATAAAACACGTCGCCAGAAGGTGTTTGATCTGTCCATGTGAAAAGCAGCAAATTTCAGTGTTTAAAGTTGAAGTTTTAAACACTGAGCTTGGAACAGAGACAACTTCTCTTTTCCTCAGCACCCTTTTAACCAGCAGTGGTGAGACACTGGCTTCACTGCGAGCAGAAGGATTGATAGTCCAACAGTCTGACAGATTAGAGCCTTGATGCTCCTCTTGGTGCTGTTCCTAAAAATCCAAACCAATTCCATTTCATTTGAGGTTGACAGCTTGGATCAGATTGTTTAAAACCTCACAAATTTTGAGTTTCAAAATGGTAATAATTGTTAAAGGCTGAATGAAGACAACTTTTGAATGGATTAACCAGGCTAAGATTAAGCTTTTGAAAAGATAAAACCCTCTGGGAAAATAAAGGGATATTCTTAAAAACCTGGGTTGGTGTGAACCAAGTCAAAATATCTGTAACAATAACTTCAAGAAGAATGTCCATCCATTTTCTGTTCACCCTTGTCCCTAATGGGGTCGGGACCCTTGTCCCTACGTTCCGGGTGAGAGGCGGGGTTCACCCTGGTCAGGTCTCAAATACACAAGCATGAATAATTTGGGCCTGTATTCTGATCTTGTGCATAGGAAACAAAAAATATATCATGCAAACCATTCCTCAAATCTGGAACAAACTTCCAAAAAACCGCAAAACAGCTGAAACACTGAACTCCTTTAAATCAAGACTAAAAACTCACCTGTTTAGATTTGCTTTTGTTCTGTAGTAAATGTAAATTTTACCAATATATTTGTGCATTGATGATTTCGACGACGGCACTTCGTAAAAACGTAATATCTGTTATTAGCTTCCAGCGCTGTTGACCGCATGATGTTTTTATGATTTTTATGTTTTCACGATGTACACAACTGCTAATGGATAATGATAATGGGACTGGTTTCTGATTCAAAGTTTTCAACTTGGTGTTGAACGGATAAAAGTTTCTGATAAGTTATAGTGAACAACTACTGGGGGAGTTAAGGAGCAAATGGAGCGGCTCGCCCCGGGGACGATTCATGCAGGAACCATCAGTAGCTATATGGGGTCGTTCTCATGGCTGAGTTACTGCAGCCATCACTCAAAAGTGTTCAAAATGTCCTAATAAAAATGCTATTGAGTCGGCAGGTTGATGTGTTGACGAGTAGACGTGCCAGCACGTAAGCAGGCAGCTTTAACATAAGCTTTAGCTCCTCAGAGATCCATCGTTTGAGATGCGGAGCTTTTCCAATGTGATCTGCATAATAGTCTATCATCAACTTCAAAGGGGCGAGTCTCATTTCATATTTCCTCCAGCAATCAACACATCAGAGGGAATGTGTATGAGGGGGAAAACACACACACAGGTTCGCACATCTGGCTCCGCAGCACAGTTAATGATGGAAACCAGCTGCAGGGTATTTGAGGAAGCTGCATAAGTCAACGCCCTTCTCTCCCGCAGACAGCGCAGACTGTACAACAAAATCACTATTCAACCACAAAACCTGCCTTCATGCAGCCTTAATCACTTATTCATAAAGCTCTGAGTTCAACTGTGACAACCGAGATGAGATTTCTCTGTTTTCCTGATCAGACAATTAAGTCAGGCAGCCAGCGTTGATTGTCTGCTCAGCTCAACAAGGCTACAAAGGAAGTGAGTGAATAACAAACCAGTGGTTCAGCCTGAATGGATGATTACCCAGAAGACAAGTAGAAAGGGATATTAAGATGTTTTCGATGGAGAAAAGAAAAATAAAAAGGCTCGGTTGTGAAGTCTGAAGTGCTCTGGTCATAAATGACTTAATCATTCGACTATTTTTAACCAAGAGGTTAGTAGCATGCACATGCCACAGTTATAATCAGCCTGGCAGGAGGCCAGGATAAAGCGGCGCCTGACAGGAAAGGAAGTAATAGGAAGCCTCAAAAGAGGGGAAAGGAGCAACATTGAGGTCTGGTAGGAGTAAAATGGATAATAAGACATAAAATAATAGTGTTAAAAAAAGCAACCTTGCAGGTCTGACAGGCTTAGAAAGTCCAAACATAATTATATTATAAAATGGATGTTTCTGAACAACATCTCGGTGCAGATTTTAAAAAAAGAGAGAAACTGTCAGAACTTTCAAAAACATGTCGTAGTGTCATACTTTACCAGAAAACAAACTTACCAATCGAGAAATGTTGTTTGAAGTCTTATTTTATCATCTAAGGCTTTAATGTCCCCATACAAATTCATTTGTTCATTGCTTGTTCTCTTCTTGCTCTTTATGTTGATTTTATACTGTACCACTTTTGGCTTGGCTCAAAAGTCAGTGAAATTAGCTTTTCTCACTGTGATTGAGAGAAATTTGTTTAAAAAAAAAAAAACTCAAGGAAACAATTGGATCGTAAGGATGGAAACATGCATGCTGCAGACTAAGTGTTAGTGTTGGTGTGTCTTTGGAGGAAGATGGATGGGACTGAAGGTTGGGGTTTAGTGGAGTATTAGTTTGCTTGAGTTGGGAAGGCCCAATAATGAGAGAAGTGGAGAAAAAGCAGAGAGAAATATATAATCTATCTAGCAGATACCTTCAGTGAAGTTGATCTAACCAACAACCAGTTTGCTTGGCAAAGCTTCAGCCTTAGTTCACACTTTATCCTAAAATAATTCATATTAGACCAAGTCTATAGTTACAGTGGATCAACATTTCTATAACAAAGTGATAACATTGTCATCAAAGTGATGACAATGTTATCAGGTACACATGTAGACATATACTGTCTACAATTATGTGGACAAGCATAATTCAATGAACAAGTTACCAATTATGAACACTAGAAGAAACACACAAATGCACAGAACTTTCATTTACAAATGAATATTTACTTGTTTCTCCAAGCTCTTTAAATCTGACCCACACCGATTGGACATAACATTACGACTTACTGGCCCGAAAGTGAGTTTCCTATTTGCTACCAAAACCGGCCGGAGTCAAAGAGGCATGCTTTATGGTGGAGCGCTCTATGATCCATGAAGAGTCCTCTGCTATCGGAGAACAGTGTGTCCACACCAGCAGCTATCCCACATGCAGAGACTGTGAAACACTCGGCATTGCTAAAGCCTTCATTCATAAACAGCATTAAATTCTTCCCCAGTTTAAGATCCAGTAAAATCTGTAGCTCTTTCATTGTTTTTTCAGTTTCATCCAGGAACCAGTTTCTATATATACTGACATCACAGGTTGGTCCTCGGAAACTAGCTCAGATCCTTACTTTTTTTTCTCCTTTTGACAAAAAAACCCCACAAAGGACTAAATAAAATATCTTCCTTACTAACAAGCACCATGATGAAGAGGTAATCAGTGTTATTCTCTTCACCTGTCAGTGATCATAATAAAAACATTGGTTGGCATGTCTTGTTCAGTGAGACAGTAAATGAACAAAGCAACAACGCGTAGAAGTAGCCCAATTAAAGGCAGAGGATGATTATGCACTCTGTTGACAGCGGTGTATATTTATGCCAAATATATATCTCTGAAGCGTCCGATATCGCATCAGGACATTGACTGGCCCTGCAGACATCGATACATCTGGTTACAAAACCGTCAGATAATAAACCTGTACACCCATTAACGCTGAACACAAACTGAACCCCAAGAGCCGCAACTTCAACTTGACTTAAAGAACTGACAGAAGAAAGAAAAACTTGTATCAACGGCTCTCTTCTGACAACCCGTCAACTACTGACTGTTTTCTCTGAATGACGTAGATGAAATGTGACTCAGGATGCAGCAGAGCTAAATAAGACATAGACTGAACCCACATTTTATTACAGCTCTGCACCAAAACAGCACTGACCCATAACACCAGAACAGAGGAGGAGCATTGGTTTTGCTTTCTCAGTCACTTCATTTCAGTGTCCTGTCACTCATCTGCTGACGATGACACGAAGATGAATACGAGACAAAATTGAAGCGTTTGTATTTTCTGCAGTTTCACACTGTCATATTAAGCGGAGAAGTGGTGTTACCTTGAGTTGTGCAATGAATAAGGTTTTCTAAGTACTTTCTCCTCCTCAAAACATCTTCAATATTTAGTTTGGTAGGTTATAAAGTTGCAGAAGATTGCAAGATTTAGTCAGGCTAAGCGTTTTCAGACAACTCTGCATAATTAATAAAAGCCAGCTAAACCCAAACTTGAAAGGCATTCGATAATTATTCTAAAAATTCAGCTCTGCACTTTCTTACAGTACGCGTTCAACATTTTAATGTTCCTCTGGAAGACGACAACCTGCAAAGGTTTCTAAATGTGCAAATCTGCACTATTTTGCTCGCATGTCTGTGCGAGTGTGTTCCCCAAACCCAGTGAGATCTTTTCCCCAGAGTCGGCCGGCAGGAGGAACACGAGCAGAGCGAGGGTGGAGATCAGGACGCATGGGATGAGCAGGTTGAGGCCGTAGTAGAGCGTCCGTCTTCTCATCACCACCGTGAAGGTGATGTCAGGGTAGGGCTCATCGCAGCATTCGTAAAAACGCTCGTTCCTTCGACCTGGTACCTCTGTGAAGCAAGAAAAAAACAAATGAACAAGCAAAAAATATATATAATCTGTCAAAGCAGCAGCGTGATTAAAATAATGACAAATAGGCCACCCTTTTACCAACAAGATCCCACTCTCCATTGGCGATGTAGCCAGTGATATCTGCCTCCACCATCTTCAGATCCAGGGACCAGCCTCCATACGTCCAGGAGCCAAACTTCAGATCACACCTCTGGACGTCAAAGGGGAACCAACGGACATCGATGTAGCAGGTGCTCTTGAAGATGCCTGTTTGTGGTGACGGACACAGAACACACCATTGATCTTGGACGAATATATGTACATTAAACACTTTAACTTGATATTCTCAGTTTCCTGGCTCACAGTTGTAAGCCAGGAAACAGGCAGAGAGAAAAGGAGAGAAGATGTGCAGCGAGGATCCCAAGGCTAGGCATCAAACCCCAGATGGCTGCGTCGAAGACTAATAGCCTCCGCACAGAAAGCGCCCGCTCTGCCGCTTCAGAACGTGTCGTCCCTCAACGCCTTTTCCTCCTTTATCATTATGTGTAACGTTTACAATTCAACTAGCAAACAAGAAAATCTCTTTGAGGGGAACTAAATTTCAAACAGAACAACATCTGCAACAACCTGGGTGTTTAAGTGGGAACATTTGTTTTTATTTCAATGTTTATTCTTCCTTTTACACCAAGGCCAGTGAATTTGATGAGCCTAAGATAAAATTCAAGGATGCTCCCAGTACTTGCTTGCATGAACAAGAAAATATGGAATTTTGTGATCTTTCTTTTTTTTGGCAGTCAAAATCACAGATTTTGTTGTGCTGCTTCAGAAATATACAAGTAATTTTCCTCTGTTATTTTTATTTTTTTTTTAGGTTTCTTCTTCTCAACTATTAAATTTTTTTTTCATTTGACATGGGTGTGTAAACTTTTGAGAGTCAGTATTTCGCACCACTCCCTGGCCTGATAAAACGCAATAAGGCAACTCAAAAAACCAAAACAAACAAACAAAAAAACACATGGCAATGCTACAACAATGCCAACAGGAGAGGCAGCAGAGAGTTTTTATTCCAGGAAGACATTGAGTCACAGTTTCATCCATCCAGTGAAGAGCCACTAAATTCAAATAGACAACAGGATAAAAAGAAGACTAATTCTTCCAGACAGCCACAGCAATTCCCATCCATATTTAAGAAAGATGAGCTGCTAGCAGTAAACAAGATCTCTTCTCTCGCCCACTGCAATGAAAACGAAAGAGATGGAAAGGAGATGAAAAGTGATGGGTGGCAAACAAGCAGATTCGCTGCCATAAAACCCTCAACAGTAAAAATAAATGTCAGGAAGCTTCAATGATTTATCTGCAGGCTTCGGGCCACATTTGCATACATTTGACTCATTTATTACAGCCACGCGGCCGCGTTCAGCGTATCATTATTTTGTGCCAGTTTTAAAAGAGGGTCAATTCGGAGTAAAGTTGAGAGGTAATTTGCTTTTGCCAGATGCAATCAATTCGGACTAGGTTCAGTGATGGAGCTATTTACGTTGGTATTGATTAAGATGCCGCAGCAGAGCAGGCCAAGGCTTTTTGCATTGTAAGGGATAAAGTGGGAAGAGGAGCCTGCCAAAGGGGGAGCAGTAATTACTGGCTGTGTCAGTGAGGCCTTCAGTTTCAGTAAGTTCCCTTATGTAAATCAGTGTTTGGGCATGCATGTGTTATTTATGGTTTTAGAGAGACTTGTATCTTTAACCAGTCTACAAGATATTGATTGGGAAAAGAGTTTCCTCACGCAGAGTATAGTTCCAACACTTCCTGTAGTGCTCCATCAAGGTGTTAAGGCTCTTAGAAGTTATATTACATCATGCAAAACTACACAGAAATAAAAAGCACATATGAAAACTTTGTTGACTTTAGTCCACATTTGTTATTTTATGTGTGACTCAAAATGTCACGAGGTGCAGTGAACTCGTTCTTCTGATTATCTCCTGTTGAGCAAATTAAAAGAAATACAATTAGTGTGGCAGAGAAGAGAGAAATAAAAATATCATCAGAAATAAACTTTCTATAAGCAAGTAATCATTTGAAGTAGCACAGCTATTTGTGATGGGAAATGAGAAAAGTGAGAGTTTTAAACTAACATGAGCCATTTCTGCAAATATTTTGGGAATAATTTATGAGTTGTTTGAAGACATGTTTGTGACATTTGGTAACAATTAGGCAGCTAATTACACTGGTGAGTGAACATATAAGGGAATTACGCAGAATTAGTTTGAGGAGCTTTCTCAGCAAATTTTAGCCAACATGAAAACAATTTGCCACGCAAAGACCAATATCCTGCCAGAGTTAAAAAATTTCTTCGAAATATTAATGTTGAAATATCTGAAATGTTTTTATTAGCCATGTTAGTTGGCGAGACTACTTGTCTTTTTTTTTCATCTTTGCTTTTGATTGTCTGTTCGAAATAAATGAATAAATAAATAATAAATTAGTCAAATCATTAGAGCCACATTTACCAAATTAACACTCCAAATTACTGTTTTTTTCTCGTATATAAAAAGTTGAAGTTCCGCTTAAAGTTCAGACAATATAATTATATAACACATGTCTGAAACTATCAGGTAGTCGGCTTCTATTCCAGAGCTGCCAGTACTTATTTCCAAACTAATTAAACCAATGTATTTAAGCTTTGCATCAGTATATAACTACAAGAACTGGCTTTTTAGGATCAGAACATTCATACTTGCTTGTGCATTTTATACTTTAATCTTTAAAAATGCAAAGAAAAAGTGGGAGAGAAAAAAACTGTCATTATTAAAGCTGCCGTTTTGTTTTTTCCCCTCACACTTTGGTTAGTTTTTGTTATATAAATTATGACATCAGAGGGTCAGTCTGATATATAACTGAACTTTGAACTCATTGGGGTTCATTGCAAACTTGTGAGACCAAAGTGAACTTGAATTGAAAAGAGAGGTAGAAAAATTATAATTCTCCTAGGTGGATTAACTTATAGCTGTAAATTCTGTACAGATAGTTTAAGTGAACTTTTATCTTTATACCCTTTCTTTTGTAAATAATGTAATGAAACAGCATAATTTTGTGAGCTGGATTCATCTTGGTTGACTACGTCAGAATGAAACATTTAAATATATTCTTGCATTCTGAGATCTAAGAACTGTAAAGAAGCACGTACTTTCCAGAGGTGACTGAATCAAGTGACAAGTTTTCTCTGTGAACTACATATTTGATGCCTTGTAAAGGGACGATTTTTTCAAAAATTTTTTTATCTTGAAGCGACACCAGTTAACTGAAGCAGAAAACAAAACTTAATGATCAAAACTGTGTGGATCATAATACATATTTGATGGGCCGCTTTATAATGCGTCCAACGATTCTGATGCAGCAGAAGTTCGCTTTGACGCAGTTTGTTCAGCAGTTTCCTGTACCAGGATCTAAACTTCTTTTTTTTTTTAGAAACTTTTTTCTCTCAAACTAGAGCGATAATTTATTCTTCCTCCTCCAAGTCATCATCTCCCAGTCCTTGTGTGCATTTTTTCCATCATAAGGCATGCAAAATATTTTTATAGGTGGCATTTCTTACAGGGAGTCAGCAGGTTTATTGCATGGAGTAATTTAAGATCAGATGTGGGCAATTGATTGCTTAAAACAAAAGGCTTGTAGAGAAAAGATGTCATATAGATTGCGTCATATTTTTCTTTTAACACCACATAAATCAGCTAGTAATAACACTTTGATCTAGCCGGCTTATCTGAAACCAGAGGGCACTACAGCACCTTATTTCACAGTCAAGCTGTGCATTAGAAGCATAATATAATGTTTAGTCATGGGTAAGCATAGCAAACTTATTTCAGAGTAATATTTTCACAATGATACATGAAACACCAAGGTAATAATGTCAAATTTCCGCTGGTGGTTAAGGTCTGACAACGAGCTGAGATTAAAATTCTCACCTGGAGGAAGATACGAACAAGCGCCTGAGGAGTTGACCAAAATGTTGGTGTGAAATGTTGCATCAAACCTTTCATCTGCACTGCACACAGGATACAAAAGAAACACAGTGACAAAGTCAGGATTTTCCAGAGTTTCACCTGAAACCAAGCCACGGCTTCAAACACTCTCAGTTGTTGAGAGCAGATGTTCGTATCTATACATCGCCGTGGGTACGAGGTGCAGCACTAATTACGGTTCTCTAGCGGTTATCCTCGTCACTTCTGAATGAACTCCCCTGACAATGACAAAATGTTAGGCCGAAGTTAAAACAGAAAGCAGCTTGACCCCAAAAAGTCTGACTTTGGACCACAATGAAAAATAAGGCCCGGCACTTTTTCCCCTTAGTTGAGTGCTTGTAATTTGGTTGTTCAGAACCTTTAAACATTGATTAATGGTGATCTCTGGTGCTCTTTCCATTAGGGACCTATAATAAAAGCCCCTCCTCCTATCTCCTCTAATAGAATTTTATTCATTTGTCAAAATGATTTACTGCTCCAGATCACAGATCTAGATGGTCCTGAATATATGAAAAGCTAACCTTGAATTGTAATGTTCTTGTCTTAAATGCTGCTTCCATAATGAGCGAGTCATGACTTTGGAAAATTAATTTTATGTTCTTAGTTTTTGTTTTTTATGTGTGCAAAACTGTCAACATGGAGCTTCTGAGCGCTGGAATGATCAGAGGATAAATAGAACAATACATCAGTAGGGTCGATTGATTACAAATGTATGTAGACCCGTCCGGTAAAAATGCATATATATGTCATGAATTTGTTCAAATTAAAAAGAAAAGCACAAAAATAAAAAGTAAAAAACACAACAAACACAACTAATTTGTAAACTATAACCTAATCAAAAACAATTGTTATTATTTGAGACCTTTCACAAGTAATACTGCAGTGGCATAACCTCACACTGAGGAAAAACAAATGAGAAAAATAATTGTTTTCAACACAAACACCAGCACAACTCACAAGAATTCATTTCACATAAACGTAACTAAAGCGTTTCTATCAATCTGAATTTTACTATTCTGGAGAGTGACATAGAATAGAGTGGCTAGAACATTTTAATTAGTAATCCGTGACTTCCTGTTCCCATGCTGTGTAAATGTGAAGTGACACAAATACCAATTTCTCTTCTTGGAAATGGGAACAAGACAGCATGTCATTCAAGTTATGCAAATGTAGAACCTTCATAAGAAGGGAAAAGGCTTCAAGGAAAATAGCTTCTAACCTAAACCCATAAAAGTTTTTTTTTTCTTTTTACTGGAATAAGTGGATCAAGGCTAGATGAAGATATATGTATCTAAAAAGCTCTGAACGGCAGCATGGAGAGGCATTAGGGTCTGTAAGGCTGCATAGCAACCTCAAGATGCCATCTAATTGCATCTAGAGGTTGTTTCGAAAAGCATGGCAGCAAAAAGACCTTTTCTGCCCAGTCATCAAAAAATGACTGGGCAGAAATGGAGTTGCATGGAGTTTGGTGCAATGGGGTCTTTAAATGGCACCGTGTGCTTTGGTCAGATGAGTTCAGAATGGAGCTTCCAGCAATACTACAAAAGATGGCTATGTGGGAAAAGTACCTCATGCCCATTGTGGTGGATCTTTTATATGGGGAGCCAATTTAGAGGTTAGTGTCTTTGCAAGAGCAGCACATTTTTAATAAAAATTTGGTGGCTGAAAACAGCCTGTAAATGGATATTTTTCACATCCAATGAACAAAGACATGTAAAAATAAATAATCATCTCTTTAAGTGAGCTAAAAAGCATTGGGCATAATCTAGAAAGTTGATGGAAAAACAAGATGGCCAAAACTTGCCTGCTCCAACCTAATTTACCCATACAGGAGATCTATCCTGTGTTCATAGTGTTAGCTGTCAGGAAGCCAGCGTCTAGCTTGTCATTTTACATTTTCATTTAATTTATTAAATGTGGAAATTGCTTCAAGCTCAAAATGTTACACAGTGGCACAACAACAGATCCTGACATTCTTTTGGTCAACCTCATCAATGAATCAGTCCCAGGATAATAAATGATGCAGCGCTAATCAACAAACTTCAATTTATGTCCAATTTGTGTTGCATCAATATTGTCTGAATGACAAACAAAAAATAAAAAAATAGACACAAGACTCAGCTCTTTCAAGCTTCACTAATAGATTTGTGAATGAAGATTAAACCAAAGTGCACATGTCCAGTGTTTACTTTGGTACACATATTGCCTGATGCTGATTGTGTTGCCATTGTGCCTCTTTTTAACTGGCTACGTTTGGGGTCACGACTCTCTTATATTTACATCTTTTTGAGTCAGAAGCTTGAAAGCTTGGGAACCGCTGATTTATGGAGCCACCAGACAAGCAGTGCGGTGTTTTAAAACCAACCTGTTGTAAAGCAGGATGTCTGGTTTCCAAATGAGATGGTCGGGAAATCTCACGTTGGTCACGCCTGGGTAGTCCAATGGGTTCCACTGGAGGTAATAGTCATTCCAGTACTGTGAAATGTAAAACCATAACATGTTCATCAGGCACATGTTTCCTCAACATTCTCTACATGCGCGGCTCCACTTTGATAAGCCTGGGATTTAAGAAAACTCTTCATACCGTAGTGACATTTTAACCCGACAGAAAGCGACGCTTGTGGGTGAATTTATACAACCAGGAGCCGGGTTTAATCTTCAGCACGGTGTCTCAGAGAAATTATGTTTGTCATTACGTACGCCATGTGAAAGGCAGTTGAGATTTTGACATAAAAACAGCAGAAGAAGGAAAAGTGAGGGGATGAATATAATTACTTTCATTCGCCGGGAATGTTTGCTGAGAGAGATTGGAGCGATCTTCTCCAAGCAGCTAAATCCTTTCACCCATAAATAACAACTGAAGTTCTAAACGGTGCCTCATGATAAAAACACTGATCCAAACCATTTGAGAAATTTGATCTAACAGAACGCTGCTCTATTCCGTCTTTTGTTTATACGGTCAAATCGATACGTTTAGGCAAAACCTAAAAGTCTGTAACAGGATCAGAGCGCAGCAGGCCCACTCGTTATTGATATTTCTTGAATTAATACCTTTTAATAAAGGACCTTTTTGAAATCTGCCCTGTAGTCCAACTTTAATTCATTCACACCACGGCCTTCAAACAATGGCTGTCATCAGCATGAAAGAACATAAAGGTCGGTGTTTAAAGGCTGAGTAAAGCACACTGAAAGACTC
This sequence comes from Gambusia affinis, assembly GCF_019740435.1. NCBI lineage: Eukaryota > Metazoa > Chordata > Actinopteri > Cyprinodontiformes > Poeciliidae > Gambusia > Gambusia affinis. The sequence goes on along the minus strand of NC_057869.1, from coordinate 24,844,776 downwards.
ACTGGTCTGGTTTAAAAGCTGAAACCTGAAAATATCTTTTTTCACAGAGAAACTTGCTTGCTAAAATGCAATATTTTCTAAATACTTGCGAGTGTGTGATCCAATTAAACAAAATGCAGCAGTGCATTAGCTCAGAGACATTAATATTTAGATCTGAGTTTTTAAAAAAAAAATCATATTGTGTATTAATAAGCATATTATGGTAATAGATGAAGGCTAAGCATGCATTATCTATTTATGGAAACTCTTTGATCAAGTTTGAGCTTTCGGAGTTATCTTGTGATATTGAATGAATCTTTGGGAGATTCAAGTTTTTTCTCTTGGGTTTTTCACAAAGAATACTAAATCAGTGCCAACAAATTGTAGATCCAAAGGTTTCTGTCTGAGTTGGTGCTTCTGTGTATGGGTGCGGGTGTGTGTGCCTGTGTGTGTGTCAGACTGCTGCTGTGATTCCACAGAGTGATTTAAACCAGGCCAAGCAGCATTGGGAGAGCTTGCTGACGATGCAGCAGAGGGGAAGTATGGTGTCACAAAACGGACAAGCCGCAATAAAGCTTCAGTGTTCATACACTTCATTTCACCACACAAGGGAGAAAGGCTTTTATTGCTCCTGTGGAAGATGGACAGAAAAGGAAAAAAAAAGGCTGCTAAAATTTAAATGTGAATAATGCATTTAAGCAGAATTCATATTTATGTTCTAGTAGGAGAACAAACCACGTCTCTAAGGCTCACTGATTAAAACACCCAACGGATAAAACATCAATCTGTTGAGTAATTTTGCACCATAAAGAGCTATAAAGCCTTAAATGAAGAAGCAGAATTGTTCATATGAAATTATCTGCAAATAATTTAACAACTGAGCAGGCTGCAGCTTTCCCTCTCATCCTGTGCAAGCTCGGGTGGCTTCGGATCGCACAGCTACTCACATGATAATTGATATTAAGGAAAATTCTGATACAGTGCATAAGAGTTCACATCCCCGAAACATGCAGGGGAGGGGGATAGACCTAGAAGCAGCAGAGATCCGAAAGCTCCAATGGGACAATCAGGGAAGATACAGCAAACATGTCAAAGGTGATCTGGTAAAATAAAACTAGGATGACATGATAAAAGTTTAAAACAGAATTTAATATGGTAAAACAGCCTAGTCAAAGTCCAAATGCACTTATCCTCTCCACGCCAAATGACTGACCTTGAGCTATTTTGCAAAAAAGAACGGACAAAGACTTTCTTCTGTAGAAAACACGTGCAGCTGGTTTTTCATTAAAGTATTGCCTCAGGGCGCAACATAGCATAGGCATACCACACATTTTGTAAACAAAAAAAGAAAACACTAATTAAAAATTTAAAAATGGGTTGATCTGTCCCATAAAATCCAAATAAAATTCACTGAAGTCTGTGGTTGTAATGTGACAAAATTTGTATACATGTTGTTGCTGAATCATAAACATACACCTTATCTTTATTGTGACTTCTATGGATAAAAAATAATTTCTTACCAGCTGAAGCCAAATGTTGGTAGTTAGAACCTGGTTCTTTTCATCCTGTTGATAAATTAATAAATCGTTATTTGCACACGTTGCTGTTTGCTTTAATGTTTTCTCTCATTTCAGAAACAGAAAACAATAAGTAAGCATCCAGGCTAGCAACACAGATGGCAATTTTAGTATTAAAATGCCTCCAAGGGAAATTTCTGTCATATACAAGCTGCATGCCACAATTTGAAACTTGAAAATAACATTTCTCACATTTTTCCAGTTTCTAATTTATACATCAGAGTGGGTGTTAGTTGCTACAGATGACTATTTTAGGAATATTTTTTATTGCAACAGATCATTTACGCACCACATCCATGATCTGCATGAGGCTGAGGCCAAAGTAAACCGTGAGGCTCTGAGAGTCGTTGAAAACCGGTCTCTCCAGCGGGTTGTACCCGGTCATCAGACTACTGTACAATTTGCGCTGAGATGGACCTTGTTGAGAAACTGCAGAAGAAAAGAGCAAATAGTTAATCAAAACTCTCTTAATTACAGATGTTCCTTAGGGTCGCAGGCAGTTTTCCTTTTTAAGCAAGTATCGAATTTGCTTTCCATTAAATCCATATTTCCGTATTAAGATTTGATTTGATATAATATTTTGAATATTACATCCAATTTATATGTGTTTCACTAAATGAATTGAGAGGCTGGAATGAATGAACTTTCCAGTAATACTCTGATTTATTCACAATTACATAAGAAGTAATGCTGTTAAAGCAGGTTGAGTTGTCATTAGACCCTTGTGTAATTGACTTGGTGGTAATTTTTATATACTTTACTATATTCTGGTAACAAATTTTATTCATAATTAATTTGTGAGATGGATGTTTTCTTTTTGTTTTGTTTTTTGGATGTTTGGTAACTATTGAAGTAGACCCTGTAAGACTCAGAGCAAATTTTGCCCCAGATCATACCCATTTACCATGAGTTCAATGTTGATTTTGAACCCTTTAATTATTGTTTCACCAAATATATATCCCATAGTGGTTTTAGGATTGACCCAAAAGACAAATGTCGTCATATATTCAAATTTCTTTCGTTTTAGAAACAATGAACAATAAGAATTGTACTCCGAAAAGCTGGACTTATCAGAATTCTTTTTTGCCTTACGACAATAAATAAACGTTTAAAAACAACGCAAAGACCTGCAGATTTGTAACACTCCTCAAAATGAGTAACGTGTCTATGGTGTTGGTGGAATGGGATGAACAGATTTGAATATGGTGCTTTGTTCTTCATATTACATTCAGCAAGGATGAAAAGAGTAAGGAATCACTGCATATAAAAAGAGTAAACATTTAATTTAATTTAATCAGCTGTAATGTTAGTGTTGCTTTCATAACAGCTTTCTGCAGCATTTCTTCCCTTTCTGATTTATAACATTGCTTTTGGCAGGATTATGTACAGCATCGGATGTTTTGATTCACTTTCCAATCACGCAGATTGACATTTCAATGATTACCTTAATGGGAAAATAGATTATTTCTAGTAAGGCGGGAACGATTGAAAGCAATTTTCAATGTTCAACATCGCACAGAACTTGAGAAAAACCAGAGTAAGCAGGTTACAACAAAGGCTCAGATGATGCATACATTGACATACATTTATAAAACATCTACGCAAACATGATCCTTGGGATCTATTTACACTAAAGAATCCAAAAATGCTGAAAAGCAAGCATAAAGACACGAACGCGTCACACTGTCGCAGAAGGCCAACAGCACAAACTAAGTTATGTGGCTCAGACTGAGCTGTTCGTCCACGTTCAATCAATTTCTTTAGATCAAGAGCAAAAGCTGTCTATCAGAGATAAGAGGAAATGCATTAGCTACAGAAAACCTACTGAAAGGACTAAGCCTCAAACGTCATGAAGAGCAGAAGTCCCCTCTACTCTGATAACCAAAGAGAAATTCAGTGCTTCACAGCTGATCTGGGAAGGGCTTTGAGGATTTTTGAAGAGCATTAGCTAACAAACAACATCATTGGGACCAAAGAAAAATCCAGACATGGCAGAGGCGAAGTTGTGAAAAACAATTTCAGCAGAGACAGGAAAGTAGAAGAAGCTAAATATAGGGAAACGCTGGATGAAAACCTGTTGAGACTGCAGATGATTTAAGATTTCGACACTAAGAGCTACAGTCAGTCTCGTGGTTTAGATCAAAACATCCATGGCTTTGAATGGTCTAATCCAGGGGTCTCAAACTCCAGTCATCAAGGGCCTCTGCCCTCAGTTTTTAGATGTGCCACAGGTACAAAACACTGGAATGAAATGGCTTAATTACCTCCTCCTGGTGTAGATCAGTTCTCCAGAGCCTTAATGACCTAATTATTCTATTCAGAGACACATCTTAAAAGTTGCAGGGCAGTGACCCTCCAGGACTGGAGCTTGACACCTGTGGTCTAGTCAAAGACCACTTAACACGAAAATGTAAAACTGAGGTTTATAGATCCTACGTCCCATGTGGCTGACCTTGAATTAACAAGAAATCGCAGAAATTTCTGTCTCTAGATCGACAAGGTATGTAGACAACTATGTAGACAACCAAAAGTCTTACAGCTTTGATTCCAGTACATAGTGCTTTTACAATAAGATCTAGGCGGGTATGTGATTTAGATTTATAAAAGAAAGAGTGGAAATCATTGATGATTATTCTTCAGTTTCAGTTATCCACTTTGTGCTGTTCTGTTAAAATCTCAATAAAACACACTTTAAGGAAAAAATAAAAAGCTTGGCACCGGACTCAATTTCTGGTTATTATTTTGATCAATCCTATGGCTAAATCTTGTTGGATCCGCAGGTTTGGTTAAAACAGAAAAGAGAAGAGGATTTTAGGATTGTATTTGACTCAGAAGTTACCGACATGCAGCATGACTCTATATTTTGGGTTGTAAAGTTTCAGCGTGTGGCATATCCAAAGTGCAAAGGTCCATCAATGTCGCTATTGTCACATTCAAGGTGTTGAAACACACCCGGCCGAGGCAAAACCAATCCACCTCCAAAACCTGGATGCGATTCATCTTGCAGTGGAAACTCAAATCCGACCTGTCACTCATTTTAACACACTCTCGTTTCCTGTCCTGAGTTACGAAGTGTTTCTGGCACCGTCCTTTCACTTCACTAATGGCCACAGCCCAATTATCCGAAACCACCTATGAGAAGCGCATTATCCTGATGATTTGGCAGAGAATGCGCTCTTGGTAGACGTCTCTCCGGTCTCCCTTTTCATCCACTTCTTTCGTTATAAAAGATTCGCTGAAAGCTTGTGGGGGACAAAAGCCCAGTTCATGGTTCCTCCTCTCTCTGATCCCACCATAGTCAAGTTTCACCCTGAGAATCAACGAGGTGTAATCAGCTCGGGTTGCTGTAGTACAATGCAGAAACATTTGAATAGTTCCTAACTTACTATTACCTGTGATACGTTGCTGGAAATCAGCTCAAACTTAAAGGACAAAAGCAAATCATTTTGACCATATAATCAAATTCACCCAGCACAGCAAAACGAAAGACAAGGACTTTACTTAACCAAGACGTGCTCGGGCATTTATGTGTGAAGCAATGTGCATGCACTCGTTTCTTTCCATCTGCCTAACATTCAAGTCTGCTTGAACAAGAGCCAGTAAAGTATAAAATTGAAGAGCAACAATGGGTGATTGCCTTTTAGTGAATTGCTATTCAAAATTCAAAAACAAGTCAGTTTAAGAGTTTGGCTGATTTAAATACGTCCTTCTAGACTGTTCTAGACAGACATTGCAACAAATGACACAATGGAAGTTTTTTTTCTAAAACTTTCAATCTCATAATGAAGATTTGGTTGTTGTTTTTTCTAAGCTGGAGCTTTGCCGCTGTCTCTGTTTGCATCTGCGTTTCTGTCACCCAGAACACACAGGCCATCTTTAGGAAGATGCCGTGCTGACATCTTCAGACTTAGTGACTCATTGGTGTAGTCCTCTGCAGGCAGGCCCCTCTTTAAATCAGTCACACAGAGAGTGCATCAGCAGAAGTTGCAACAAGTTCGGTGCTGACAGACTGAAACTTACACCCACAACAAGCAGGAGTGGATTAGAAAGGTCATTAGAAAGGGGAAGACCTGATGGGGTTGGCACAAAAAAAAAAGGAAAAATGAGAAGTGGAGTGGCCTCTTTCCTGGCTGCATCACAGTTTCATCAGTTCACAAAAATAAAGCCAGGCTAGTGGCAAATTAACTTGTTGTGTCATTAATAGATGTTCTGCAATGAGATCAATTAAAAACAACAACAAATCAAATGCAATATTTACAACACTATAATCACGGGAAAACAGGATGATTATTTTTTTTTTTGGGATGAAGATCTGATGATGAATTTATGAAGATATTTAGTTTAAACATTTAGTCTTTTTTTTTTCTTGCAAATGCATATTTCCCCCCGTTTTTCCATTCTTCATTTGACTTAAATCCAGCAGGTCCCAAAAAAGGATGCGATGTATACAGTTGGAACTAACTCCCTAACGTATTTAAATGTTTTAAAATTCAAATTTACCTCTTAACAACGGGATACACTGTAGATAAAATAAGACACGCTGGCTGTGTTCAATAAGGAAATCAACCCAGCAACACTTTACTCAAAAGAAAAGCAGAAATCCTGGAGGGGAAAAAAATACCCACGATCATCTGCTTTCAAATAAATTTGTTCTCCATCTTCATCTCTGCCTCTGGAAGTTGTTAACTGATTAATGAGAGTGCCTACCTTTCACTGTGCAGAGGGAGATTCCTACAAAAAGCATAAAATTCAGCAGATCCATGTTGAACCGATCAGCTTTCCCCACAGATTATCGCTGGAGCTGCGGGAAGATGCGGGAATGATGATGATACTGAAGGTGGCGTGAGAGGGGGCAGCGGCTCAGAGACAAACTCCTCCTAATAAACTAAACGCGGCCGGACAGTTTTTGGATAAGATGAATCCTCCTTCGAGAGTTTGCCTCGCCTTTTAACAATCTTCTGAGGATGTGTGGGAAGTTATTTCATCATCAATGGAACCCATCAAACCACTTACTACATTACAACAAGTCCCGTAGTCAATTCCTCGTATAATTCTCTTTCCGTACTTCTTTAAAAAATTGCAATTGCACAATAGTAAAAGAAATATTAATGAACAAATACGTCGAACATCACCCAACACTTTTCTTTTTTTAAATTGACGCAATTTTGTGCAGTAGATGCCAGGAATGCAACGCATTACAGTCCTACGTTAGTGGAGCAAGGAGACATCTGCTGGACACTGAGAGTATTGCAGTCTGATCCTACAGATGTAACAGTAGTCCAAGACAGTCCACAAGTCTGCCCTTCGAGCCATTTTAAACGTTTTTATCAAGTGCAAATATACAGATTTTTATGGGCATATATATGTATTACGTTGGTCAAGCATATTCAGCATTATCTACAGAAAATATCTACTTTGGTGATTTTAAAAAATAGAAGAAAAAACACATTGCACCCTTAAAGTGAAGATAAGCAAAACAAACAAACAAACAAACAAACAAACAAACAAACAAACAAAACACAGCACTAAATAAAGTATAATATTATTTGCGTACTGCACGTTGATGCAGTTGGTAGCAGTGTTGCCCTGCAGGAACAAGGTTCGGGATTCAAATCCTGGCTTGGTGTCTTCCTGTTTGGTGTTGACATGTTCTCAATGTCCATGCATAGGTTTTAACTGGGTTATAACTTCTTCCCGCAGTCCACAAAAATAATGACTATTAGGTTAATTCAGGGGTCACCAAACTCGGTCCTCGAGGGCTGGCATCCTGCACGTTTTAGTTCTCTCCCTGGTGGCACCAACAACCTTTTCAGCATGTCAATGTTCTTCTTAGGCCTTCTAACGAGCCATAATTTGGTCCAGGTGCGTTAAACCAAGGAGAGAACTAAAACATGCAGGAGGCCGGCCCTCGAGGACCGAGTTTGGGGACCCCTGGGTTAACTGGTCTTTCTAAATTTTCCTTGAGTGACATTGAATGATGACCTGTCCATGTGTATGGTTACTGCATCATGCAGTTGTTGCACACCCATGATTTGCATCCGTCTATTAAACAGAGTTCATTTGACTGTGGAGGCAGTCGGGGTACAGAGAAATCAGTGTGATGTTCAAGAAATAAGTCTGCCATTTTTTTTTTTTTTTTTTTGCTGACATCTTCAAAGGATTTTTATCCACACAGCAGTTTCACTGAGCATTTCCTTAGTTTTATTGCCATTACCAGCAAATCCCAGTAAATTATTAGTTTCTGAAACAATCAAACCAACCTGACCAATGAGTCAGTGATTTGCAATTTCTCTTCAAAAACAACTGAACTGGCCAACCTAATAAAATGGCCAATAAGTGTGCATGTTGCTGTTTTTTTCCTGTTTTATTGAGTTTTTAACCAAAAGTCAACAACCAGGCAATTGCAGACGTCCACATTTGTTTGATCATAATGTGCTTTTTTCATGTCCAACTTTGCAACAAGCATATCTCACATAGCTCAGTCCTACATGAAGACAGTTAGGGTCTGACTCATGGATTATGTACTGCAGGCGTTTAGTGAACCTTACCCTCTGAATGGAACTGACCTGAAGGTCTTTAAGCATCAAAGATAATTGTTTACTTCCAATATGTTGCCAACAGATTCACCCCAGCAGACAAACCTTAAAATGAGCAGAAATATGTGATGCATATGGCGTAGCTGAATGTGACCCTTAAGTCAAACATTACTTTTCATCAACTTGTGACAAGGTTAAATAATTGCACTGCATATTAAATTTTAAAGTGACTGTTCTTTGTCACTCATGACAAAGTCTTTATAATTAAATGTTCACATAGGCCTGAAAGCGCAATAACTTATCTTTAGCTATATTCTCACGCTGTAAGGTAGAGATGTAAGAAGTATTAAAATATACTGAACCTGAATTGCCTCTCTGCAGCTCAGTGACATCAATTTTCACAGGCTAAATACACTCTGGCGTTGGAAAGTAAATTTAATTTTTCAGCTGAACTTTATTATTTATTCAGAATCATTAAACTTGGATTAACCCAATGCCAATGTTTCAGAACCACAGCACTCCAATAATGCTCTGACTACCAGTTGCCAGGAGTGGATAGATGGAATCATTTTAGAGTTCAAAAAGAGTAATAACACAAGGACTGGATTTTGGGTTTTGAAATTGAGCAGATAGCAATTTAATTTTGAGACGTAGAGTCTATGGAGGAATTTCTGGGATTTGAAATACCTGCAAAATTATAAAGAGATTAAGTGTCAGGTATGAGATTTTTTCCCCTCAAGATTTTATTATGCAAATCTGGATTCTACTGCTTACTGTGCCACAATATGGCAGAGCCTGGCCTCCCAAGAGAGCAGCCTGTACCCAGGGTTGACTTTTTTCTGACTCTAGTTTGGAACTTAGCTCTATTAGCACTGACCTCAACAGAGCAGAACAATGCGCTCATTACTGAAGTCAGTGGTTTCATATTTTTGTACAGGTCACGTCGAAGGAGTCAGTAGCTGTTTCCTGCTTGATGTAAACAGGTTCTAATTTAGACTGCTCTTTAAAAGATTAAACATTGCTAAACAAAAGATAGAAATAGGCTGGATTTCTTAAAATGTTGCATGTAAGCCAGATTTAATTTGGCATCATGGTAACTTCTGTGTGAGCAGAAGTCCTTCAACACGGTGACTTTCAGAATAATAGTTGATACTGAAAGCCTCACCGGACTGATTGAAAGCTGTAATTAGAGGCCTGCTGATCACAATAAAAGTTTTATTCTAGTAGTGCAGCAACATCAGGGTTTCTTAGGGTGTTAATTTCTTAAATTAAAAGAAAGTGTTTTTAGGAGCCCTACAAAGGTAAATAATCTCAGATGAATGGGTGATGTTGTGCAATGTGGTGAGAAAGGCATTCATAAGAATCATTAATAATTTTACCAACACCATTAGTGCTGTTCCACAAACAAAAATAGATGTTTGGATGCAGATTATTTATCTAATGGCTGATTCCTCTGAAATGCAAATAGCTCCACAGTGCCAATAAGTCATTTATATTTGCAAATTGTACTTCATGTGATGTTAGACGCCAAACCTTCCTAATTGGGATTCCAACTTCGAGGGGGGTTAATGTTGTATTTCCAATTATGAACTATGAAAAATTAAAATGCGGCATAAAGTCTTTCTCTAAACAAATACATACATTTCAGTTTAGGTGAAGGTTTGAGGCTAGGTGGAATTGATTAGATTAATATCTGGTCCAATTAAAATGAACATAGCTTTAAGTAGAAATCTTTTAAATGAATTTCTTCAAATTTCACTTATTAACAGCAACCCTGAAATAATAATAAAAAAACACTTTAAATTGCCATTACCCACCCACACACAGACAAACCTTATCTGCTAATTAGAGAATAAACTGCAGGTCTATTAAAACAACATATTTATCTGCTACCAAAATCACAAAACAGCCCACATTAGGTTTCTAACGGTTAAAATGAAGCAAACATTGTGTCCACCTTAGCTTAACTGTAAGGGCTAAAAATTATACTCAAAAACTGATGTTTTTTTTAGTAAACTATGACATTTTTGAAAGGTTCAAAGGTTGCTGAAAAAGCCTTCATTATGACTTAACACAATATAAAATAACATTTTACTTCAAACAATGATTGAAGTAAAATGTTTTTGCAGTTCTCTCGAGCTCTGTTCCTGGCCTTGAAAAATTTGCTGCAGGTTTCTTCTACTCTCTTTGTCCAGCTGTGAATAAATAAAGAACACAATTGCTACAAAAAAATAAAAATAAATAAATAAAAGTAAAATAAAATAAAAATAAAAAATTGACCTCGAATATGCTTCCGTTCATCATCTTCTTCCTGAAAAATTTGCTCTTCTGTTTTTGTTTCCACCTGTAGTGGAGACAAGAATTAAAATTTTTCAGACATCGCACAAAAGATAATTAAAAATATATGCAAGTAATAACAACAACAACAACAACAACAACAACAACAACAACAACAACAACAACAACAACAACAACAACAACAACAACAACAACAACAACAATAATAATAATAATAATAATAATAATAATAATAATAATAATAATAATAATAATAATAATAATAATAATAATAGTACGTTTCTGCTTTTATTTCGAGTTTAACAAAAAATCTTTTGCTAATTTTATACCTTCACAGTAGAAATTCTTTCTTAAATCCTCCCTTTTTGTGAAAGCTGAGCTTTTTCAGGAGAGCTCCGTACTTTTAGAAGTGGGATCCAGAGCAGGTCTGTGATTGGTATTACTTTATCTGTATAGCTATATAATGCCCATTTATTAATTAATTATGTGTTCAATACATTTTTGCAATTTACTTGAAGTTTTTTTGATTTGTTTTGCCTGCTCATTGGCTAACGCTGCTTTTATCATTTTATTTCGCCGCTACATTCTGATTGGAAGATTGCAGTAGCTAATGGGCGGAGCCAAGAGGAAAACAAGGAAGTGAAACGTCGGCCATCAGAGTTTCAATGAATTTAAGTTCCTTTAATCTCTTGCCGTTTGGACATTGGTTTGTTTTATGATTCAGTATATAAAGAGGGGGAGAGTAGACGGAACTGGCAATGGAGAATGTGCGAAAGCGTCGAGGCAGCGACTTAGACAGGTTTGAACCGTCTGTGGTGTTGTGGTTTGCTTTATCGAAATTTCTTGACTTTGGAGACACATAAAGCTGTATTACATAGTTCAACTGAAAGTCCGTGGTGTTGTGTTGAGTTGTGTTACCCCGTTAAGAGTTTTCCACACGGGTGCGATGTGCAGCCGCGCGACCCTGGGTTCTGAATCTTGAATAAAAAGGGGTTGCTCATTTACTCCGTGTTTTATGGCATGGTACAGTTACACATCGGAAACTGGAATATCCATGTGCAAATACTTCTAAAATGATCCAGATGATTTTTTTATTGCTTTCAAATGCTTTGTCACCCTCATTCAAAAACCTCACAAACATCACGAATCAAGGGGCTTCACTATTGTTATTTTGTTTTTATTAACTGACCAAGCTTAACCTATAACCTCCAGTCTGCTCCATATAGAACCGCTGTTAAGCGACAAAGCAATACATTTGAATCACGATATAAAAAAAGTGAGTTTCTGAAATTCGATATGGATTTAAAAAAAACAAAATGCCCAAATTCAGTTGCAGCTTCAGCATGAAAAACAAGACAATTTCTATGTCCACTTATCAACTCAAATGTCAACTCAACAAAAAGGGATCTAACTTATATCTAAATGTACAGAATACAATTTGGTACAAATTCAGATAAAATCGATCAATGTTATTTAAATGTCGTTCGAAGTCATTTGTATACAAACATACACAACAATTTTGAAGATCTTTTAAATGTTAGCTAGCATAGAGCTGACTGAAATGTTTGTATAATTTACACATTGAATAGATCCAATACAAAACAGTAAAATTACTTAAACTTTAATTGTTTTTTGGTAACATTTGTGATTTTGACAAATAAAAATATCATTGTGGAGTTATTTTCTTATCAGTAATGCAGTATATAAGCTGTAATTAAATGCAGCCTGGAGTTGGTAGCAGCCATGAAACTGTAAAGCAGCATAACTTGTCAGGGAAACTCCTCAAAGCAGAAGTTTCCCACAAGTGTAGCAGTTAAAGCGGGTGTCCAAAGTACTGCTGGAGGCCAATTCAAGTCCTGTGAATAGTTTTGTTCAATTCTCCTGACCACAAGTTTACACCGTGTTCCAAATTATTATGCAAGTGATATTTTCCCAGATTTTCTTAAATCGTCAATGCAAATGATGATCAGTATAATTTAAGTCATAAACTAATCAAATTTTACTGAACAAAACTCCCCATGAGAACAGTATTTTTTTTTCAAAAATAAAAAACTCAAAATGTTCCAAATTATTATGCGCAGCAGATTTTCTAAACATTTTATGGATTATAAAGAACTGCAAACGGTCATTCTTTGAATGTGCAGCATTAAGTGGTCAGATGCACTAAAATCAAAAGCTATTTCAATCAAAAACATCTTAACAGACAGAGTTACATGTTAACATTGGACCTTCTTTGGTATCACAGCACAATTCTTGATCCATTGAACTTGTGAGTTTGTGGAAAGTTTCTGTTTGAATTTCTCTGCAGGATGTCAGAAAATCTTCCCAGAGCTGCTGTTTTGATATGAACTTTATGTCACCCTCAGTTCTCCTGCCTGAGGAAACTCCAAAGGTTCTCAATAGGGTTGAGGTCAGAGGTCAGAGGAGGATGGTGACCACACCATGAGTTTCTCCCCTTTTATGCCCATAGCAGCCAATGACACAGTGGTATTCCTTGTAGCATTCATTGTGATGCATGAAGATGATTTTGCTACTGAAGGTTTGGCTCTACTTTACTGAGGTCATTTTCACACCTTCAGGGACTCTGAAGGGGCCGACCAATGATTCTCTCCCCATGATTTCAGCCCAAAGCATGACTCCACCACTTCCTTGCTGATGTCACAGCCGTGTTGGGACGTGGTGGCCGTCCACCACCAATCCACTACTGCATCCATCTGGACCATCCAGGGTTGCACAGCAGTCATCAGTGAACAAGTCTGTTTGAAAATTAATCTCCATGTACGGCTGGACCCACTGGGACCGGTTCTGCTTGTGAGAGCCCTGACAGACAATACCATCAATAAATTTAATAGTACAACAAAAATTTTTATCTTGATGACACTTGAATCCAACTTGCATAATAATTTGGAACACGGTGTAGAATCCAGCGATCTTTATTCAAAGCTGGCTTGAATGGCGAACGTTTAGTGGCTTTCTATGGTTTGATTTTGACTGTCATGGCAACAAGTTTAGGCACCACTGAGATGAAGGCTGAAATCTTTGTGGTTAGGTTACGTAGTTTCATTAAGTTTGTGTTTGTCATTAATTGGCACCTATTTACAGAAATGCAAGTTATGAACTAGTGCATTTCTGCTATATCTTTGTTCTGTTGAACTAAAAATATAGCAGTGTTTGACCTCATGTTGCACAAGTGCAATGAAACATCCAAGATGTGAGAAACTGTTTTTTTTTTCAGCACTATAAATGCAGATAAGTGGTTTGTTTTTGTGGCAGCTCAGAGTTTTAACCCTCCGTGTAGAAACAACAGATATAAATATGTAATAGGAAATTTAGTCCGACATTTTTTATTTTTGAAAACAATAAAATCACATTTGTATGTATCTGTTCTTTATTTGAGCAGTTTCAGCTCAAACTCACTTGAACTGTTTTGTGTGGATTCTGAAATTTAAAAAATTAGATTCCATCCTTTCCTTTTCACCAATTTTCTAAATATTCCTAGGTGGGAACCAAACTAGAATCTTGCCGACGGTTCAAGTGAACACCACCTGTTGGACATATATTTAATAGATTCTCTTCAATATCTTATTGCACCGACTATGAACACTGAAGCAGCTGTTGGGTTAAACCAGTGACCAGTCAGCAGCCCTCTGTCACGCTGTCAAACATAACCAACAACACACAAATGAAACATCTGTGAGTTGGTAAGTGCACAGATGGAGCGTTTACTCACAGAGAAGATCAACATCTTCGGAGTCCGTCCACATTTCCCATCATAACACAGAATACAGGTGTGAACAGATTGAGGACAGATTCAGATTTGATTCTTTAGGCAAAGTTCAAAATGATCAAGGGTGCAGACATCACACACACTTTAAATTGAGACGTATTTTAGGTCTCAGAGATCTGACAGGATTCTGTGAGCAAAGTGCGCCATCACCAGAATTTCATTATCTCCATCTGCGTTTCTACGGCAGATCAGAAAGCTCCGTTGCTGCTGCCCAAGTGAATATACAATGCAGTTTTAAAATGTCTGATAATTTTATTTATTTTTAAAACGTTAACCAGATCAAGCTACCTCTATGTGAAAACAATTTTCACCTTCGGCAGCAGCAATAAAATGATTTTGGATAACTGGGAGTTTTTATAGCATTTTGGCCCTTTTTTTTTTTTTTTTGGCAGAATTAATTTAAATCAGACATCTTGGAATTTTTTCTAGTATAGATGCCCTGGTTATGGTTGTGCTATTGCATCAGATTTGAGTCTGGACGTAAAGCTTTTCTAGGTGTTAATTTTGTTTCTTTTCTGTTGTGGATCATTTTTTTTATATTCGGGGTCTATTTGCTGCTTGTTGAGATGTTTCATCTTAGTTCATGTTGTCAGACAAGTTCTAGTCCTGTATTTTGAAAGGTCACGTAGGTAATTAGGCCTGATTGTGCCTGGTGAAATTTCATTCGAATTAAAAAACAAGTTCAATTACAGTAAATTTGAGTTTTAACAAAGGAGGCAATTAAGCCTGTCACACTAACAAATTTGCTAGATGATAATTTGTCCCAGAAGTCGTTACAATAAATAATTTTTTTTTCTTGACCCTTTTAAAGTAGTATAATGGTGATGGCATAGTACCGGTAATGCAAGAACACATTCTCAAAGATCAATAAACTTGAAATTCTAATGAACATTTAACACTAGAACTGGAAGACATTTTAAATATCCCCAATAAATAAACAAAACAACAAATAAAATTGTTGTTATGAAGTCTCTGTAAAGATAATTTTCAGGCAAAGTTGAGACCAAAGCACCAGACTGAAGACGTTTGCGATCCAGATTTGGTAGAAAGAGAAAAGCATTAAATAATGAAAATGAAAATTATTGAGCTTATTTTAATTTACAGTTACTTTTTTCATGGGACCGGTGGGATTATGTGCCCCTTTTTACCTTTTTAATAATAAAATCATTACTTAAAGGAGTTTTTTAAATTAATGTGACACATTTTATTTAAATAGTGTGATAAAAATAGAAGAAATAGTATTTTGTGGCAATGTATTGGTAATCTAGTTCAGTTTCACAGACAAGCAGACTGTGATTCTTTGACATTGCTTAAGTCCTTGGCAGACAGGGTTGATTAGCCACTAGTGCATTTGTCTGTACTCACCCATTTTGGCACAGCTCTGTATTTGGATAGACAGAAACCTAAGGCCTTTTTTTCTCCCACGGCTCCTCAGGAAATTGCACAGCTGTTCACGATAAACATGGTAAATTGCATCAGTAAGCAAATCCACAGCTGAAGTAGCACTGTTGTACTTAAAGCCTGCAGGAACAGAACTGATAGAGTGATTGATATGAGGTCATTAATTAAAATTTTATGATTAAACGTGTATGTTTGTTGTACTTTGTGTTTATGAAGTTATGTTCCTCTAGTCTTCATGCTACTGCTTAACTATGCACTGTACATAAAACCAGAGGGCAGTAAAAACCTATCAGGGCAGCTGCTTAATCTGAGTTATTGCAGTAGTACATGCAGCAGTACAATGTAATCCAGAATGTCATCGGAATGTGAAATTTCCGTGGTTATTATTGGAATGACTTATTGTTATTGCAAATGTGTTTTCACAGTACTGCTGGTGTTTGCAAAGAAAATGCCCCAAAGAGGAAAAGGCAACCTTTTCACTTTGACCTTTGGCTCTGTCTGACTCTACAGAACTGGATACTTGACTTTGGAAGACCCATCGCCATGGTATGTAGATGTTTAAACTCCTACTTTGTAATTGACATGGTTGGACAGATGCATCCAAAGTTTAGGGATGAATAAAAAGCAAAATGTTTCCACATGTTTTGTACACTAGATTGCCCTTCCTTTGGAGTTGTTTCCTCTGAACAAGCCAAGTGTTGGAGATTATTTCCACATGATCTACAATGTTGTCACACCTTTCCTGCTGCTCAAGGTAAATCTTAGCCATATGGCTCTTTGATGATAATAAATCAGCCTTTGCAGGTTTGACTTAACATTCATGAAGAAATTTGAATCTGTCTCCACAGTGGATTCGGAATAATCTTTGTCGATGTTCTGCAGCTTTACAAATTAAAGCTTAACTCTGACAATTTTGTACTTTTTTGTTTTATCAATGCATGACAATTATCTTAAGCAAAGACTGATCTTTGCATGCTTGCGCCTTACAAAAACAATTTCCAAAATACTTTCTTTTTTTGATCAACAAGTTTTATTGCATACCCTTAAAAAGTCTTTAAATTCATGTGTCTAAAATTACCTTATATACTACACATTTGATTTAGTTTTCTTTTTATTGTTTGATTTTATTGTCATGCAAAACTCTGAGTTGCTCGCAGACGACATCATTGCATTCTGAAACTCCAGCTTGTTGGTGCTACTGCTAACTAGCTGCTAATATACCTTTGCTAGCTAGCCAGCTTTTTTATGTCCATCAAAGGTAAATGCAAATTTATTGCCACTTGACTGGATGATGTTCGTCTTAGCCATTGGCTCACTTCTGTTGCCAACCCATACAAATTATTTATTTGCAAATTTCTATCGTTCATTTCTGTTGAGATACAGGACTTAAATGCCATTCATAATGGCCTTAAAAAGTCTTATATGTGAAACCTGCAGAAACCCAATTGCAGGAAGTGAAAACTAACTGCAAGTGAAAACTAACATGTTAGTTTTAGTTGGACACTATCATGAACAGCTTGTCCATGCAGTGTTGCTCATTAGGTAAGAGGTGGAGTGCACCCTAGACAGGTTGTGAGTCGATCACAGGGCAGCACAAACACACACAGAACCACTTTGCACACACTCACCTCTGTGGGCAATCTGGAAAGACCAAAAAAAGAGACTCATAAGTTTACAGGACTGTAGTAATAAGGTAGAGTATCCAGAGAGAACCCATACATGCACTGGACCCTAGACTGTGATTTAACCTTCCTGCTGCATAGCAGCAACTGCTACAAATTGCTGCATCATACATCCCTGAAAAACAAACAATATCTTCTAAATCAACATAGTGCCTAGATAAGAACGACTACTGAATGTTGGTATTAGTAAGTTATGTAGAAATACACGGCTACAATCAATAGCAAAAGAAAAAGAAGAACATGTTCAGTTTATCTCTGCTGGAGGTATGTGACCTGTTTTGACTCACTTAAGGTGAGACCAGAAACTTGTGCCCTTTTTCTGTCTGGATTTGCAGCTTCTCTGGTTTATCTTTGCTCTGCAGGCGCAGCAGAGGACTGCATTGCCAGCTCTGCTGAGATAGTTTCCTGCCCTAACTTTGTGTTTACTTTGCCTTCTTCTTTTTTTTTTTTTTTTTTAAGCAAATATATGAGTTTAGTAAATAACGGTCTCCATGAATATTTTTGTGAGATGCTGAGATTAAAATAAGTACATTTTAGCATAAACACTAAAGCAAAGTATTTTTTTCCCTCTAAAATGAAGTGTGTAGATGTCCTGAACTCCTGAACTCAAAACACGCAGTTAAGTTTTGTTGATGTACCTGATGGCAGAGACTTCAGATCAGTAGGTTTTACGTTTATCAGTCGTTTTGGGAATGACTAAAAGTGATAATTTGTGAAAAAATAGACTATTTTTTGTAGGAGTTGATGACATAGTTTGAGAATTATTAGTATGAATTGAAGCCGGAGCTATATTAGAGAGTTTAATTGCTGTCAACAAGGTGACAGCCTGTTTGTTGTTGCCAGTTACATCGGCCTCTATTGGAAGAGGTGCTACACCACATCCACTACTGCATTCTCTGACATTTAGAAATTGTCAGAAAATGCAGACACAAAGCACACATAGAATAACTGACTTAAATTTAACCTAAAATGCAATAAACTAAACATTAAATATCCATATGGCCCTTGCTTACTGTAGAGAGATGAAACAGAACCAAAATGAATAAACCTGTAAAACTGTAAAGTCTTTTTCTTCCTGCCCTGACTTTACACATAGTGTCCTCTGTTCTTTTACATGGAATACAACAACATAATTTTTCTTAATGTTATAAAAATATCAAAGATGAGAGCACTCTGGGTGACTGGACTTGATTATCTGCCTCAAAGAGCTGTAAGCATCCTCCCCATGTTTGCTTTTCTCCGTGTTGTAGAACAAAAATCACTGCTGCTAATTAGGAGATTGTTTTTGTATTGCTGTTATTCTGCACGCCCTAACACTTGGAACAGAGTTAAAAAAGAAAAAAGTGACTTATCTAAAATATGAAGGCAGATGGAGTTTTAATTACTCGGTATCATAAACAAAGAACAGGAGAACAAAGAGAAAAGAATAGAAAACAATGAAGAGTACCTGCAATCAAGCTCGCATTTGACTTGCTCTTACTTTTGGGCTGGAGGTTTTCTTGTGAGACAGCGTTATTAAACCAAAAACAACCTCCTCGCTATGTATTATTCATGACATTTACGGCAGATGCTTGCTTGAAACAAAGGAAGAACCAGACGGCTGACAGTAAGAACAAAATCCAGTGGAGCTTAGTAGGAAAATAGGAGTGCTGCTTTCAGTAGAAAAGTCCAGGGGAAAATACATCACATTACCATAAAATTGTCTGAAAAGAAGCCACAGAAGAACTACTGTCCACATCGGAGCTCCAAAAGAACTTTTTTTTTGTTTTCCCTTAAATAAAGGGCATTAAATAAAGCAAGCTGGTGGTTCTGCTCCCTGCAGCTGATCGAGCGCGCTCCCAGGCCCGTTCCCCACACAGCCGTCCACCTCTGCATCATCACGTTTGTCATGGGGGCCAGCATCCACCTGGTGGGAGACTCCATCAACCACCGGCTCATCCTGAGCGGCTACCAGCTGCACCTGTCAGTCAGAGAAAACCCAATCATCAAAGACCTCAAACCGGCTTCACTGGTAAGGCGCCCGCAAGCTCCATCATATTCACACTGGCATTGAAATTGCGATGATTTGTGAGTTTTACCCATCACAGGTGTATCTGGTATCTGCGCCTCGTATAAAACTGGAAAGTGACTCTGGTTTTCCTCCCAGCTCAACGTTATTGTTTTCTCAAAGATTATAAAACGAGCTTGTTCGTCTCTGTCCGCCAACACGCTGCCCATCTGGAGATCAATTATGATTCATGCAAGTTTGTGCCGCAGAAGGGAAGAGCTTGTTTCCCCTCTGCCCGTCACAGCCATCTGACAGCAGGAGATGATGAGTTTGATATGCAATTACTCCTCTTGATAAGTCTGTGACCTGTGAGGTAACTCAGGACTCCTGTTTGAGTCTGTTTTCTGAACGTTGTTCTTCAGAGCATCGCTGTTGCTCTGACAACAATCAGAAATGAAAGTTGGCACTGAAGCACGCACTCCCATGAACTCACTAACAATCTGCTTGATTGATAATAACGCCTCCTTCTTGGAAGGTTTTTCAATCTCAGCGGCGACAGATTCTTGGAAATAACACAGGGCAGCGCCAGGAGCCATAATTTTATTGCGCCACGTCTCCTTGTGTGTGTAACAGCTCAGGAGGAGGGAAATTTTTAATTTAGTGGAGTGTTTTACCAGAGCAGGTAAAACACAGAGATAAAAATGATTTATATCATTTTTAAATCAGATTAAAAAGATTTTTTTTTAATCATGCATGAGGGTTCTGCTGACAAAATAAAAATAAAACCTGAAACTATTTTATTTTGACTCATTACAGTCACTCTTGGATTTTTTTTGATTGTCTTTGTGATTTTTATGCAGTCAGAATCAGATTATTTTTTTGTGGGTGCTACTTTTGCTATGTTTGCGCTTGCATATGACCGTGAATGAAATGTGACTGTAATGCGCCATGTAGATCATGTACTTGACATCAGGTAAGGCTGAGGGATCATAGTGGAAGACGGGAGTCACTTCAACCTAATGTTTGTTTTATAGATTTTGCTGAAAATTTGCAATAAACACACAATTAATTAGCTTAAAAAATGTTGATTTTCAAAATTTCCAAAATCGTGAAATTGAAAAAAAACTGAGGGAACTTCCATGAATAAGCTTTTTGATAAATAAATAAACTTCAGTCTCCGTAGAGCCTCTGTGGCAATAACATCGACTCTAGTCAGACAAACCCAGAGGCCAGTACTTCACTTAGTGTTGGTACGGCAAGCTGCATGAAACTAAATGTTTAGTAGCCTTCATTTAAATGGAGGCGATCCATGTATATCTGGAAACTTTTACAACTGTTAATGGTTTTTGTTTGTTTCACTAAACACATAGCAATCTGCTTGTAAATCATTAATCCCTTAATTTTCCCCAAATATGCTGTCACTGAGAGTACAGCAGCACATCATTACTGAATAGCAAGAGTGCATCAAAGCATTAGGACATTTATAATTGCATGTTTTTAGGAATTATAGCCAGTTATGTCAGCAAGAACTATAAATAAAATGGCTATTTGGCCACCCAAAGGTTAGAGGGGGGAAATTGTAAAAGGATAGCTGGTTACGAACAAGAGAAACCAGCTTGACTCTACATGAAATCATGACCCCTTTCCTCCCCCCCCCCCTTTTTTTTACAAGTAAATATCAGATTGCAGAATATTTTTGTTTACTTAGGTTGCATTTCTTGATGATCTTAAACATCTAAGTGCCACTAAAAAGCTGGACGATTAAGAAAAACAAATCAGAGGCATATTATAAAAAAAAAAACAACTAACTGCTGCAATGTGTGAATTGTTTTATAGTTTGCTTAAACGCCTGATGGTTTGTTTGTTCTCCCACAGGCTTAGTTTGTGAAAAATCGCAACACGAGGGGCCAACTATGACTTGTGATGTCCTCCTAATTAATCCCCTGTGCTGAAAGAGTGTGCATCTGTCATCTTTCTTCACACTTTTTTTTTTCTCATATGTTTCTGCTCCCATTTCGTGTACTGTCTCTAAATGTGTTTCTGAAATAAAGTGCACAGCATCAGTAGGTGGCAGTGTTGCATAAAGCTGAAGCACACAGTTGGCTGAAGGTACTCGCGGGTTTTGGAAGGAGTTCCCATCTCTGATTCAGTGTTTTTGTCCTTCCTTTACAGATCGATTCATTTGAGCTGTTGTATTATTACGATGAGCAGCTGGGACACTTAATGTGGTACGTATTTGGGATAATTACATACATGATTTATAGAAGCAGTCAAATGGCGCAGGATATGTTTGAAAGCAGCGAGTCATGATTTATTTTCCCATTACTGTTTAAATGTATTTAAGATTACAAATTTGGTTTATAAATAAGCAAGAGTTCAAACTCTGAGAATGTTTTAAACAATTCTTTAGCTCATGATCAAACATATCGCAGAAGCTATTGTGATCTGCCACCATTCCTTACATATTATGTTATTTCCAAAGGCTCCTGGCCGAGCTCGAAGTAGGCAGTAGCATTTACATTTGCCCTAGTCCTGAGGAGAAATTAAAGGGAGGAATTTATTATCAAAGGCATGTTTTTATGCCTCATCAAAATTCAGTTATAATCTCTGCTGGTGTGTCCACTCCCATGTGTGAAATTCAGCAAAATTCTACAAAGTCCACTCATGGTTAGGAGTGACAAACACAGTTCTTGTCAAATAGGTGGGGAAAAATGTTTTTAAATAAGTTGAATTTATTTTTATAGTTCAAGCACATTCTAAAACTTAAAACTAAGCAATGCTCCTAACTTACATCTGAGTCCCATTATCCAGTGAAATAAGATGTGATTCAGGTTTTTTTTTTTTTTTTTTTTTTGAACCTTTTTATTCAGATTTTCCAGTGCATGTCACATCTCACACGTCTTACAGGTTACATGTATAAGTACATGTTATCTTTTTAAAAAAAAGGTTTTGTTTGTCCAGGGTCTTAAAGAAAAAACAAGAAAAAAAGATAAAAATAAATAAATAAATAAATGAGAAAATAAAAAATAAATAAATGAAAAAATAAATAAAATGAAAATACAGAGGAATCTCCCATTCATTAATCGTAATTTCCATCAGTTGGGTTTGAAATGAATGCTTGAATTGAGGACCATTTTTCTATAAAGATGTCACTTTTCATCTGAAGTTTTGCCGTAATTTGTTCCATATGGTAAACCTCCCTCACTCTATTCTTCCATTGGGAAATCGTTGGGGGCTGAGGCTTCAGCCATGAGACCGTAATCATCTTCTTTGCGAGGACAAGTAAGATCTTTAAAATGTAAATCTTACTGTGATCTTGAATTTTATTCTGGAAAATACCTAGTATTATAAAGGATGGTTCTAGGGGGATTGTAATGCCCAGGCAGTTGTTAATTTCCTTTTGTATTCCTTTCCAATATGTTGATCATTTTGGACAGTCCCAAAATATATGAGTGAAGTCTCCAATTAGTCCACAACCTCTCCAACATTTATCAGAGGTGTGGTTAAATCTAGATATAAGAAGAGGAGTCCTAAAAAATCTCATTTTGATTTTCCATTCAAATTCTCTTAACATTGGGCTATTTGATATTCTATGACCTTCCTTAAACATTTTTTCCCAATCCTTATCATTAATTATGATATTCATTTCCAGTTCCCATTTCCCTTTGATATCTTTTGTATCTGTTATTACTTCCTCTTGCAATATTTTATAAATATAGGATATGAATTTGGTGGTTATATTTCCTTTTATTACGGAAAGAAAGAAACTTTCTATATTTGAAGGGGGCATTTGTATGTTTTCCCATTCCTTATGTTTTTGCAGGTAGTGTCTCATTTGTAAATATTTATACAAGTCATGGGTTGGAAGATCATATTTTTGTTGAAGTTGCTGAAAGGACAATAGACTTCCGCCTTCGAACATTTGATTTATTAGAATCAATCCTTTTTCAACCCAATTTTGTAGTCCAGATGTAGGAAGAAATTCAGAATTATGGTCGAGCCTTATAAGTCTACACAAGGAATTGGGTAGATTTAGTATCTTTTTAATCTTTGCCCATGTCAATAGAGTAAACTTAACCCATTCGTTATTAATTTTATTTTTTGTCCATGTGTTTTGATTAACAAATGGAACAGTATCAAGAAGCAAGTCCTGGGAGTCACCTTGTTCCATCCTATACCAAATCGAATCTTCATCTTGGCGTATCCAGGTTATTATTGATCTAGTTTGTGCGGCCCAGTAGTATTTTTTAAGGTTTGGTACGTTTAGTCCCCCGAGTTCTTTAGAGCACATAAGAGTTTTCAATCTAATTCTGGGGCGTTTGTTTTGCCAGATAAATTTCGAGAGCCATTTATTCAGAGTATTAAATATGGACATGGGTATTTTTATAGGTAATGTTTGAAACAGGAAGAGGAGTCTTGGGAGGATGTTCATTCTAATGGTTTCAACCCTTCCTACTAGTGAAAGGGGTAGAATGTTCCACCTCATAAGGTCTGTCTTGATCTCATCCATTAGTTTTCCATAGTTAGTTTTAAAAAGTTGTGAAGTTTGATGAGTTATGAAAATTCCTAAGTATCTAAATCCCTGATTAGATATTTTAGGTTTAAATCTATCAGTTAAATTTGCGGGTAGTTGACCGTGTAATACCATCGCTTCAGATTTGGATTGATTGATTTGGTAACCCGAAAGTTTACCATATTCTTCTATGACCTCCATGAGTGGGGGTATAGAGTTCGCCGGATCGCTTATGTAGGTCAAAATATCATCTGCAAAAAGTGAAATCTTGTGTTCTGTATAATTTTTATCTCTAATGCCTTTAATATGCTTGTTCCTTCTAATCGCTGCCGCCAGGGGTTCAATATTTAGTGCAAAGAGTAGGGGACTAAGGCAATCTCCTTGACGAACTCCTCTTTCAAGCATAAAAAAATCAGTGATTCAGGTTTGATGTGCTTTTCCTACATGTTGTCTGATGTTATCTGTGAAAAGCGCTACATAAATAAAGTTTTAAAGCTTAACTCAACCCCCTTGTTGAAGCATGTGGGTACAGTTTCCTTATCAGCTTATATTTTAAAAGGATTTAATATGAAATAAATAAAAGGAGAAGGAAAAGTAACCCGATGAAGTCGCAGGTTGAAGTAAAGTTCTAAATTCCAGCCCATTGAACGAGATGTACACCCACCCTGCTGCACATTATTCAAGAACATCACAGAACTTTATTCAAGAACATCACAGAACTTTATGTTCCCACTCCTGCTGTGAGCTTGTGTGGTTACCTAGCTATGGGGGTGAAGGGATTCTGGCCTCAGGACGGGGTCGGCCTGTGCTCTGCGTCCCGTCCCCTTATCTGTTTGGCCTCAGGGGTTCATCACACAATTAAGATTCCATCCCCAGGTTCGCTTTTCAGAGCAAAACCGCCTCGGCACATGCAGCCCACCAGCCTCTTTCACATGGTACGCCTGGAACGCAAAGGCAGGATGCGGAAAAAAAAATACAATAAATATAAACTGGAAAATGAGTGTTATAAAGCAAGCCTTTTGTCCTTGTAGATAATAATCCTTTTATTTAATTTTCATTACACGGTATCTAACTGCAGACTGACTCAGCCTTCATTACAAACCAGGCTGTCATCGCTGAAAACGCATAGTGGCATGTAAATTCACTTTTTTATATAATGAATGAGTTAGCAGGACTCTAATGACACTGACTGTGAATATCTCCTCAAGTTGACCTTTAGTATTTCATTAATTACCTGACATTAGGTCACACTTTTCAAAGATGGGAACAAAAAGGAATAAAAACTCTGAGAACTATCATCTTAAATTTTTTAGAAGTCCTTCTCCTTGGCCTTAACGTTATTCACAATTGGAGGGTTATTAGGGTTGAATATATCAACTATGAGCCTATACTTATCTTTAAATAGAAGTTATTGGAAAACATATATATATAAGAAGTGAACCAAGGCGTGTGAATATAATATCCCTTTTATTATGTTTGAATAGATGGGAGTCGATTTGGCAGGTTTATAACTGTTGTAAGAGCTGCATAATTTCCTCTCAGCAGGAGAGATGTCCGACTTTGATGTTTCAGAGAGCAGTGATCGGTATGAATCTGTGTTTTACCTGTGCTTAAGAGTAGTTAGCATGATTTAATTCCCAAAGTTGCAAAAGCAATAACTTAGAAACATTCATTCAAGACAAAAAAAAAGTTAATTTCTGATTATTTTTATTGTAATATCAGTTTATACCAAATAAACAGATATTATATACAAAGTATTAATTTAGAAACATCCATTCAAGACAAAAAAATACTATATTTCTGTATATTTTTAATTTAATATCAGCTTATGAAGACTGGACAGGTTCTGCTTCAAAAATATTGTCATTTGTTTTTAAGCCTGCTGAGTTTATTTTCAGCAGTTAGTCGTGTAGCTCCGCTCTCCCTGCTGTTTAACTTACAACTCAGGAAGGTTGCTGCTGAATGAGTTTAGACAATACTTGTGTAGATGTTTCTTTTGAGTAAAGTATTTAAAAGTTTCACTCAATGCTGACTAAAAAAATAATGTAATTTAATGAAGGCTTTTGGTACATGCTTTTTATCTTGCACTAATTGTGCTGCAGCTCTGACTGACGGATTAGTGTAGTGGTGTGATGGGTTCATTTGGTGAATTTATGTGAATAAGATATCATACTAACACTACTAACCAGATCATCTCTTTCTGAAGCAAATATGAAAAGATAAAGATGAACAAATGTAGTTTATGACGGAGTCTGCTTCTTTTTTCCAGGTATATTCCATTCTTCATCATTGTGCTGATCTACTTCAGTGCCAGCTTCTCAGACTCTGAAGATCAGGAGAAAATGCCTCTCTCTGGTTGGCTGTTACTGGGACCCATCTCTCTCTACTATTGGTCAGTTTTTTTTCTGGTGATAGCTTTCTAAATCATTCACATTGAATATCATTTTAAATGTATAAAATTAATCTGCAATGTTGCATGAATTAAAAACAGATTGTTTTTACATTGATTCATTAGCCACATGAACTATAAGTGTGCGAGAGACTAAATGTGTGTCATCAGTTCATCTTAAAATGAGACTTGTATCAGGTTGATTCAGACTGACATATTTCAAGCTTTTCATTACATTAATTATGATGATTCTGGTTTACAGCTAATGACAACCCATAGGAGCAATGAAAACATTAAAACGGGAATGTCTGAAAATTCTGGCCTTGTGCTGAACGGTATATAGTTACAAGTTGTGCAGCATCAATAGAGTGTGGCATGGAGCAGACCAGTCTGTGGTTCTGCTGAGGTGTTCAGGAATCCCAGGTAGCTTCTCTATTGAAACCTACAGACATTAAGTCTGCTGTCCTTCATTTGTCCCTCGACAATTCCCCATAGGTTCTCTCAGGCTAAGGTCAGGCCAGTTTGCTGGCTAGTCAGTCACATTGTCCTTAAAGCCGGTATTGAGACTTAAGTTTTAATACTTCGGCAGGTATCAAGTCTGGCTTGCAAATAAAATCAGTCTCTCTGTGAGATGACTCAGCAGTAGGAAGCTTGAAATGCTTCGAAAGTTTTCTGAAAAATGCCACTGCTGACAATAGACTTGATAAAACTTTGTGGCACACGTGCTCCCCAAGGCAAAACTGACTAGAAACCTCTCACTGGACTTCATGCAGCTTGGATTCTGTTCCCCTTCACTCTTCCTGCAGCCTCTGGAGGTTTGATTTCCAAATGAAATATGAATTTTGCTTTGATCTGAGGAGTGTACTTTGGACCTCTGAGCAACCAGGCAATTCTCTTTCTCCTTAGACCATAAAACATTTCTGGTCCAGGGGTGTCATAACACAAGAAATATGGCACTAGTAGCCCATTACTTGTATACATTTCTGTCTAGTGGCTCCTAAAGCTGCAGTACACAACTTTTGAATCTTCCCAAAACTTCTGAATGGACTTTGCTTGGGCACATATTCTCGCTTTTGTTTTTCCTTCCACACAACTTTCAATTAATATGTCTGGACAGTATCTTTAGGCTTACTCTCCTCCTGATGGGGAATAGCATAACCTTAGCATAAGATTTCTGTATTGAAGTTATGTAATATTTTTGTTTTTAGAGGGACTGAATTTTGCATTTTTATTTATGTTTAAGCCATATTCTTCAATAAATGACTTTTTCAATAATATTTTAATGGAATGAGCTGATACCTCGGTTAGACTTTTAATTAAATTAAGCTTATCTCATTAAAGAATCCGCAAGAAATACCGCACTTCATACACACTTCAGACACTTGACAGAGCATACCTCCCCAGGAAGACGCACACTGACTCACAAAGGGAAATGTTTATGGAGACAAATGCAATTCTATTTGCATCTTTTTTGGATTTCTTTGACTTATGCAGATGGAATAAGTTTATGCAGCCAAGCTCGCATGCAGTTTTCAAAATGTGTGGAGTCGTTGGAAATGATGCCGAAACTCAACTTTAAGCATAAAGAAGACGATTATGTCAGATTTCATCACGAAGGGACAAAAGTTGTAGAAGGACATTCAAAATGTTGCATAAAAAGCAGCAACAACACCGTCATCTCACTATTTCTCTTCATCACAGAGTCCAGTGATAACATCTGTTTTTTTTTTCTTCTTTTTCCTCTGCTGTGAAATGAAGCCAAATAATAAACAGCACTAATAAAATTAGAAATAGCTCGACTGTTTCTAAATTTTTTTAGGGCCGCCTGCTGCAGTGACATGCGTTACAAAACAGTTCAAACACCAACACAGAGTATCAGAGAATTACGCCAGCAAACAAGCCTGTTGCATGTGAATATTTACGCACCGTAAAGCGATTTGATGTTTTGGGAATAATTTGGGACAGTCTTGTAAAGCAGAAACGGGCTAACAGCCCCTCGGCTTTTACATCTGGTGCTTCTCGCTCTCTATAACGTACTTCATCTCTCGCCAAGAGTCATGACTGCATGTCGTAACGTTGCGACATAGAAACGTACATCTCCAAAATTGGCCGTGACAAACATGTTTGTAGTTCCCGTCGCAGTGGCTCACGTCGGGGGGCCACATAATGGTGACACTCGGAGATGCTGCTGCCAAACTGCACTCTGTGAAAGTGACTTTTCAGGATAAACAAACGGGGCGTTTGTGGACACCATCTGCTGACATAATGGTGGGGCTCTGCAGCTTAGATGGAACGATGTAGTTGGTGCACTTTGCTGATGTGAGTAAAAAGATTTCTTATCGCTTTGGAGGACCATCAGGAACAGCAACTTTTTATCAAGAAACTTTCAGACTATATTAATTAAAAAGTAACAACAGCCAACATGGCCAGGTCTTGCTGTCGAAGCAAGTTCATCCTCAAAGTGGATTGCAAGACATTAAAAGGAGTGTCCAAAAACTCTGCAGAGGTTTAACTTCTGTGGGAAGTGTGCAAGGAAGAGGCCTTTGATGTCGATGGGAAAACATGCAGGCGAGACTAAGGCTTATCAGGGAGGAGTGAGATGAAGGCCAGGACTACTGGAACGCACTAACTTTACCATAAATTATGCTTTGCGTAATAATTCTCCTTTTAATGCAAAGAAAGATTCTTCATAAAGTGATAAATGAAAGCCAGGGAGCGAGCCGCCGGCGCAGGGGATACAATGCTTGTCCATTATGAGTGACGGAAGAGATGAATTTAACTTTCTCCTTCTCTATTTGCTCTACGCTCCTGGTTTAACAAATTAAAAATAAGACAATAAAATGAGATTAAGCAAATAATACAAAAATAAAGTTGGAATGATATGAAAATAAAGTCATTATGAGAGAATGCAGTAATGTTATGACTTTATTCTCATACAACTTTATTGTTGTATTATTTACTTAATCTCATTTTTATTTTATTTTCATTTTAAACTTTATTCTGGTAATATTATCATTTTTTTCATTTCTTCGTTTGGTCCTAATACTCCGTCATACTCATCAGCTACTCGGTTGTTAAAAAAAAACCAAAAAAAAAACCGATACCCCAACTTTTTTTCTCAGCTAGGAAAAAACATTTAAGTTTTTGGGGTGTAATCATTTTACTTTTTTTTGTTTATTTAATGTTTAATTTTTTTTTTTTTTTTTTTGCCTTATTGTGGATCCAATTTAAACTCCCTTTTTCTTGAGCGCATGTTCACCAAATCTGTTTTGGTTTATAATAATTGTACCTGTAATTAGGAGCTGTTGCATAGCCTATGGAAAAACAAATGAGATTTAACTTATTAAATGTAGCCATTTTATAGCCTTAAACAAAAGTAACTCCTGCTGTTTTTCTCTTTTTCGTCCCAAAGGTACTTGGCCACCGAGGCTCAGATAACTGGACTGTTCCTCCTTGCTTTCCTCGCCATGTTCACAGTGATGATTTTCCAGCAGCGTAAAGGCCTCGCCCCAGACAGCAACGGCTCCTTTCTTTTTTATAGCTTCAGCGTTGCTCTGCTGCTCGTGTCCCTGTGGGTGGCCTGTCTGTGGGACGACCCGGTGCTACGCAACAAATACCCCGGGCTGTTTTATGTTCCAGAGCCCTGGTCCTACTACACCTTACACATAAAGGAGAGCCACTGAACCGAACGTTCAAATTTTAAATGCAGGAGCAACCCGTGTTTTTATGATGTGACTGATTATTTCTGAAGCGCAGGTAAAGCCTACTCCCAGTATTCAGGTAATCCCAAAAGCCTGCTGTGCACCGGCTTTCTCCTGGTATTTTTAGGTTATGAGAAACAAACACTTGTGTGGAGAAAATGTTATTTTTCTTTTTCTGTAAGATTTTTGCATTTTTTAAATGTTTTTTTTTTTTTTGAGGCCTGTTGTGCTTTAGTCTATTAAAGTTAAAGAGTATTTACTCGCTAAAGAAAAAGGAGGATGCTCCCGTTCCTCATTAATCTGTGTTGCTCATTATCACAGTTGGTCTCATCCGGACCTGAAGCCTACTGTATGTTTAATGTGTTACTGACATTTTCTGATGATGCGTACCACCATGAGAACAATACATCAACTCGCATTTTTAAGTAAATGTATTCAGCTGCTAAATCTCGCACGTCTTGAAAAACAGCCTCATTAACTAGAGTGTGAGACAAACAAAGTCTCACCTCAAAGGATCCTATTATTCTCTTACTGAACCCGTTGATATAAATCTTTCAGCATCTCAGAGGAAACAGGGCTGCTTTTCTGTGGCTTACAAATGGGAAACAAAAGGGATTCCTGACACATGTAAGGAAAATAATATGCATACTTTGTACCGTTCTTGCTGCAAAACATAAAAATAAGAGTCAAAGGGTACGGGGGACATTTTTTTCCTCCACACCATCTGTTTCAGGTCAAACATTTACTAGGCGTTAACACAGAGGGTAGTCGCTGTGCTTGGCGTTTGACTGGGAAGCCGCCTGTATTAATGTGCCGCTTGTATATCCTCCACTGCTCTGTTTTCACTCGACGCACCAGATGTCGGCGGAAGGGATTTAGTAACATTCAACTTGTGTTTCTCAGAGATGTTGCATAGCAGAATGCAACATCTCTTAGCATTCTTGGAATAAGACGAAACTAAGTTGAAAGTAACTTTTCAGCAAGATGTAGAATCATTTTCAACAATCAGGAAGTCAGAAGATTAGGATGTCTGACGACTTCACACGACTTGGAGGAAAACATTTGTTCTCCTGACAAACTGGTCCCTAAGTTGACGGAAACTCATAATCCCCTGACATATTGCAAAAATGATCAGTTAAATAGGGCTGCTTCTGACAACATTGTGTTTTCAGTGTGTGTAAAAAAATTTACATGAAAGACATTTAAAATCAAATGTTCATGTTACTAAATGTAAACGACCCCAAAATATTACTTTGTGTTATAGAAGATTTCTAATTACTTCTTAAAAAATGTGATGCACAATGCTTACAGTTTGAATATTACTTCTTTCACTTTTTGTTATTTATGTAGACCAGACTGTCCATGTCACTTTTTCCTCACTGCAAAAACACAAAATCTAATATTTTCGGTCTAATGTTTAGTGCAAATATCTTAGTATTCATGAAATAAGAAGAACCTAACTTGAAAGTAACTTTTCAGCAAGATATAGAAGCAATTTTAAAAGTCAGTAAGTCCTTGATATTGATGGAAAAAGTACTTGTTCCATTGGCAGATATTTTCACTTAAAATGTGGGAAAAATGAAAAGTACTTTTTCCATCAATATTAAATATTTAGTGACTTTTAAAAAGCTTCGATGTCTTTCTGAAAAGACACTTGTAAGTTGGTTTTGTCTTCTTTCAGGAATTCTAAGATATAAAATATAAAGCAAAAATAGTTTTTTTGCAGCAAGCTAATATTATAGCTAAACAACAGAAGAAAAAGAGGCATCCATTTTTTTATTCATTTTTTTTGGCTTTAAACAAAGCACCCTCACCCCTTCATTTTGCAATTCTGCCATGTTTTAAGCTTCGGCTAGAAGACGGGAAGTGTTTTTCATCAATGCATTCTGTCACTAATCCCTCTCTGTTGGCCTAGTTTCTCTCCATTCCACCTGCTGTACGGCTGCAGGGGTTTGGAGCCTACAGCAAGCAGCAGGGTGCACAAACCGCTGGGATAAGACTTGGAGACAAACAGCCCTTCAGCTTCTCATCCCGGGTTATTAGTAATGTACCTTGATTTGAATGAGCCTTAAGCATATAAGCCTTTGTTTTCCCACATAGTCATCCTTTCATGTTGAAGTATTTGGGGATTCTGTGCTATTGCTGACTTCTTCTTTATGTGGGAGTGGTAAGGAAAGGGCCAGTGTGGCATGTTGGATCTGGTATCAGCGTTTCCACAGCAACACGTATTAAATTGCACTGCAGTCCATCGCAGCTGGACTTTAGACAGGTGGAGGCACAGGTGACGTTGGTAACAGAGGGCACTCTTCTTCCAGGAAGGAAGCGCAACAGCTTTAGAAATGGTAAGAGAAAGAAAGTATTTCCCTAAATCCTTCTTGTATTTTTTTATATGAATCAATCCATCTTGTTTATATGACAGCTGACACAAAGCTGTTGTTGTTCTGCAGGCTAAATTCTTCACACCAGCTCAAATCAGCGGTAAGAGCGGTTTGTGTTTTGTTTCCCTTAGCACTTCCTTATACAATCATTTCACCGTCTCTTGATACTTAAGGATCAAATTCCACCGTTAGCTAAACATCTTTACTCAAACCAGCTTCTTTGCTTCATTTAGGAACACATAGCATCATTTCTACCGTTTTCTCTTTGCAGAGTTCAAAGAATGCTTCTCCTTGTACGACAAAAAGCAGAAGGGTAAAATCGAGTCAAAAGATCTGATAACAGTTATGCGCTGCCTGGGAACAAGCCCCACGCTTGGCGAAATAGAAAGGCATCTTCAAGTTCAAAAAATTGGTACGTACACTGAGAATAAAGATCAAAATGTAATGTTTAACAGTTAACCCTTAAGGTGCTCCCCTCACGACGCTTTGGTTGGACATGAAAAACTAACCTTCTCTTAAGCATGATTCGATCATTGTTATTCACATTTTTGCTTCCTATTACTCACACTTTCTCAGAATACGCAAATGTCGTCGCTGTCTGTTCTCCAGGGTTTCATTAGTTGCTTTTTCCATGTAATTTTGAGTCCTGACCCAGACTATTTTAATAAGCTACTGAAATTAGACCTTAAGGCACTTTGCTCCCAGCAGTCGGTCTCACAGATCCTAAAGATTTTGCCCAATTTATCAATCAGGAAACAGGATTTTATAACCAACAGTGAGAGACTAGCTGGAAGCTTGACATTTCTCAGGCTCTGCTTTGATTCTTTATTATTATATTTTTTAAATCCTTAACTACATAGCTTTCAGGTAAGGTGCTTTTAAGGTGGAGCCTTCGTAGCGTCTTGGTTCACTTTTCTCATTCTTTTGATACATTTAAAAAGACCTGTGTAAATCCTGGAGAGACATTGATCAAAACCACATGTGGGTGGTTTAAAATTCTGTTGAAATAAGAAAAATGTACATACACACATGCACATAGCTTTGTAACACTCATGGTTCGACTGCATCTAGTTAATGAATATAATGTCTGTTTAGGAAAGAAAGACGAGGTGGACTTCTCTACCTTCCTGATCATGATGCACAGGCAGATGCAGCAGGAAGACCCGAAGAATGAAATCCTGGAGGCCTTCAGGATGACGGACAAGCAGAAGAAAGGACAGATCCAGGCAGCTGAGCTACGGGCCAAGCTGACCACCTTAGGAGAGAAACTCACAGACAAAGAAGGTAAATTGTTCTGGAAATCTGACTCATGTTGAGTTAATTTGGCCAAAATCCTTTGATTAGCAACAATAACATGCTGATTTCACACGTCACTGTAGTACTGTAGCAGTGTGTTGTAATTAAATTGACTGTTGTAAGGTAACGGGCAGGCAAATTTAACAATATTGTTTAAAGTGGTTGGTATTTTTGAACATTTTGTTCATCTGAGTGAAAAGCACAGATATCTTTAAAACTTAAATCCTGCCAGAGATGGGTTGACTCAAAGGACTGATCAAAAAGTGTACGCCCTCACATTTCCTTACATTACTTTAGATAAGACAAAAATAATATTAGTAGTAAAAGTATTAACTTTTTCCAGACTCCCTCTCTTATCTAAACTGACAATTCACCACATTTCTGGACGCATTTATTGTATCTTCATCATGTTTTGTAATGACATAAAAAAAAAAAGCGATCAGAATCAGTTTGGCTTTTGAGTTCAGCTCTGTGACTCCCAGAAAACTCGCAAGCTGTTTGCCTCAATTCAAGTTTGGAAATGTTCTTTCCCCAAACAACCTCGGTGTCTAAAAAAGGAGGTTTTTCTATCAACCAATTATCTTTTTTTTAACTGCAATTGGATTTGAGGGGCTGCGCTCACCATGTCATCGTGGTGTTTTCTGATGGATACGCCATCTGAACAGAAGCAGCAGCAGCAAATGGACGTTGCATTTTTTTTTTCTTACAAGTTCAGGCACCGACAAAAGTACTTTCATCATATTAAAACAGCAACAAAAATAACAAACTGAAAATGCTGATTTTGCATCTTGGTTCCTGATCATGTTGAATCTTGAATTTTTGCTGCAGGAGGTTAGAAAAATAGCAGTTTATTGCAGCAGTTATATTGAGAAATGTTCAATACCGATAGATTTCTGCAGAGAAGTCTGTGGTGCTTAAATAAATAAAAAAAGCACGTTTTATAATTTTTTTGTCTTTTACACCAAGAACTTTTCTGTGTGAACCTTTATACCTGATTTTCCCACATTTGCTGAAATAGAAAGACATTTATTTATTGTCCTTTGCAGTACAGTAAAGACTGTTTTTATTCTATTTTACCTTTTTATATGGACTTTCTTCCTATGGAAGTGGATTTATTTATTGTCATTGCTAAAAAAAAAAGAACGACGACAATATTAATTCAAACCTTTTCATCAGTTCAATTCGTTGGAAGACCGGTCCTTCCTTAAATTTTATTATTTCCTTCCTTAAACATCTGCAAGGTCTGATTCCAAATGTCTTTTTGTTTTTACTACAGAGCATTGGTGCGTTGAGGAAAATTGAAAGTTCTACTAAATAAATTCATAATCAGATTAACCCAGTTTAAATATTTCTGGGATCTTGTAAAATATATGGATTTCTTTGCTGACTATTAGACAAGATAATGTTGAGCAATTTTCACACAACATAAAACAGCTTCGAGCGACGCTCAGGAAAGCCCAGCAGAACCCGTCCTTTCAGCAGCTCTCAAAATCACATTAAAAGCACAAACAAGCACATTTGCAGGATGCCACTTTGACAGCTTTCATCACCACAAATCCAGCTGGTTAAAAGCAAAAAGGTTCTTTTTTTTGTTACTTTGTCTTTATTAGTAATTAAAAGAAACCAGTTAAATTTGTTTCCAGAAAAGTGCCTTTAAAAACAAACAAACAAAAAAAGACTATTCTACTATTCAAACCCTAAGCAACATTACTTATGTACTTAAAATAAAAATGTAGTACTGCATTCCCACAACTGCCAAGCCATTATTTAAATATTTCCCTTTTTTTTTCTTTTCTTTTTTTTTACAGACAGTAGAATATCTCTTGTGTCATTTCTATTGGCAACAACTATGAATCCCAAGCTGTGAGGTTTGATGGGACGACACACAGAGGGGATGCTAAAGTCTGGGTAAATCTCCAGAGGTGTTCGGAGCCTTTCAAAGCCTTCTTATTCAAACGGTTGCTGGCTTCATGTAACTCTCAGCACTGTCGGTGGGTGGGTGTCACTGGGTGGGTGCCATGCACATTAAGCAGCTCACAGTTAAAAAGCCTGACTCAGTCTCAGCGGGAAAACAACCATCAAGTTAGTGGATCTCTGAACTGCTGAATATTAATGCCCCTCCACTGAAAGAGCAGACAACAGTGCTTTGGACTTTGACGAAAAAAAAAAAACACAAAAAAAAAACGGAAACAGCAGAGACAGAACTGGGTTCCTGTACTGCTATAGTGCAGCTGTTTAAGGATTCTGGACTCATTTGCAGAGGTTGCAAGGCTTTGTAAAAAGCCAGATTAGAAAGACTTGTGTGTCTTTTTTTTTTTTTTTGCATGTGTGTGTGTGTGTGTAGGACATGCTTAATCACTCCTTGGTCTCTTTTGATCATCCTGGTACAGATTATCTCCTGGAACATTATACGTGCAAAAATAACATATATGTGCAAAAATAACATTCCTTCATCTTGTAGAATGTTCAGATTAAACACTTCACACAAATTACCTAAAAAATTTACAATTTAGTCCCAGTTTCTAAGGGACAGAACACAGTGAGTTACTAGTCAGATTTGTGTTTGGCGCACAGCAGTAAATCTAATACCTATCCAACTGCTTTATCCAAAATACAGAGTATGTAAAAAGCGGTGGGTTCATTTTTGTAAAAAAAAAAAAAAATTGTTACATTGCTGTGTCTCCATTATTGGTTCATTTCTATGAAAGCAATAATTTTGTGAGACTAGAGGTTTATATGAGCAGAACTATAGGAATAATAGACAATTTCAGAGAAGTCATTCCTATTTTTTCTTTCTCTGTTTTGACATGGATTCAAACTTCAACTTTGCTGGCAACATAATGAACCGTAAAAAAAAAAAAAAATTAAAAAAAGAAACTAAAAAGCCTTACATGACTGAAATACTTTTCCGAGCTTGAACAACATTTTATTCTTTTCAATACGTGGCTTTGAAAGCTTGCTTGGTCTAAAAATCATATTTAAATCTGTTATTTCTCTTCTCTTTTCTTCCTTCAGTGGACGACCTCTTCAAAGAAGCAAACGTCAAGTCAAACGGCATCATTAACTATGAAGCGTTTACTCAAATGGTGACACTGCCACCAGTTGATTATTGACGATTTCAGCAAAAAATAAAAAATAAATAAAAAAGTGAAAGCGGTTTAAATCGAACTGGTGACACAATAAACTTGAGTTTTGCAACTTGTGGAAATCCTAACTCTTCAGTGCTTCAGACGGAGGCCCTTGATCAAATCAGAAGATATTATTTACCTTTACACTTGAGTATTTTCTTCATGAACTAGCACTGCATGCATACATCGTGATATTATCATGCTAATCTAAATTAACATGCTCACATTTGGTTTTTAAATCTGTATTTTAAAAAAAACTGACTTCTAATATTTCTTTGGGATTGGACATTTGTAAACTTACCATTGGATTTGTAATTCGAAAAGAACAATTTTTCTTAATGTCTTTCTTCATAAATACATTTCTAATGCACCTGTGAAAATGCCTGTGAAATAAATACAAATGAAAATAGGAAAAAAATAATTAGTTAACTGAAAAGCTTTTGCTCACCATGGCAGCTCAGCCGTAGCTCTCTCCTATGTGGACAAAATATACGCATGCGTTGTTCAGACAGCCGTTATTTTGAAACATCTGTCCTTTGTCCTCTTCTTTGTACTTGGATCTTCAGCTCTTGTTTTTTTTTGTGCTGATTTTCAGTTCCAGTCAAGCAGATCTTTAGTCCTTAGCTGTGGGTTCAGTATCACTGTATGGCTGAAGAAGAAGAACACAGAAACCTTTCATTTTCATATTTTAGCATTTAGCAGCAGAGTCTTATCGAGAATTTCCTGCTCAATGTTTCCACTCACCTTGTCTTTATTTACATAAAATCTCCCACTGGCATAAGCCAAAACACACAACTGATGTTCCCACGTCTTCACTCTCCTGTTAGTGTTTTTCTTCTGGTGGTAAGCAGTCCATTTTTCTCACTCTTGGTCCAAGTAGACCAACATGTAGTCCACTTTGAACTGCCTTGTTGCTGAAAATGTGCTATATAAGTAAAATTACCTTATGTTGCCCACTTGTTCTCCTGGAACTTCAAAAGCTTTAGCGAGATTTCTTCTCATCAGTGCAGTTCTGGATTGTTTGTTGGGAGTTCACAGCAGCTGAGGACACAACTCTCAGTTTTCCCCTTTATTGAGAGATCTTCATAAATTTCCCTGCAGGTGGTTCTTTGAATTATTCTGATTATTGCTTTGACTCCAAGCATGACCAGCTTATAGCATCATTGGAAAGTTGCACAAAACTGCTGAGAGAGCACTTTGAAGTTATCCATCCATCCATCCATCCATTTTCTTACACCCTTTGTCCCTAATGGGGTCGGGAGGGTTGCTGGTTCCTCTCCAGCTGCGTTCCAGGCGAGAGGCGGGTTCACCCTGGACAGGTCGCCAGTCTGTCGCAGGGCAACACAGAGACATACAAGACAAACAACACACTCACACACACTCACACCTAGGGAGAATTTAGAGAAACCAATTAACCTGACAGTCATGATTTTGGACTGTGGGAGGAAGCCGGAGAACCCGGAGAGAACCCACCATGCACAGGGAGAACATGCAAACTCCATGCAGAAAGACCCCGGGCCGGGAATCGAACCCAGGACCTTCTTGCTGCAAGGCAACAGCTCTACCAACTGTGCCACTGTGCAGCCCTTGAAGTTATCCATTATGGGAAATGACAAACCATATACATCACTTCCACATTAAAGCTCCGCAGTTTTTAGTAGGTGATAAAGTCGTTTAACAGCCTCTGTAATCCTCTTTAATATTTCACAAACTGCAAAGAAAAGAAATATAATGAACAGAAAAATATTTTACAGCATCAGCAGCAACGTCGCCTTTCCCATGTGGCATTCCCTCTGTGACACAAGATAAACTGCAAACACCAAAATGCTTTAATGCTGCTTAAAGAGGCTTTATAAGAGAAGATCATTACATCGCTGTAGGGGGTTAATAATTTGAAAACTCTTTTATGTTGGTATAAATACAATCTTTAGGACAGAATCATTCAGCACCTATCAATTAGGAGATTGTTTTAGCTTTGGTGTCAGTTTTTCCCATGTTGTGAACACTTTTGTAAATAAAAACTAAGCTTCTTGACCTTTTCTTTTTAAATCAGCTTTTTTTTGCACAGTATGAAAAATGTTGAACATAAACCCTTACGCTAGACAGGAGACAGAAAAGTGAAGTGTGGATCGATGCTGGGATATGTTGCTATTCAGAAATAATCAAGTTTTCAAAATGTGTCTGAAATTATGCCTGAAGAAATAATTCTCCACCATGTGAAAAATGTGAATTCTTGTTGAAACTTATTCCATCATTCAAATTACTTTCACAATCAATTGTACTTAATATTAATTGGTTGCAGATGATGGCGAGGTGGACGATGTGGTGGAAAAGGCGTCACAAAAAAAAGTTAATACAAATCAAAAGCAACTATATTAGTAATATTAAGAACCAACATGGGGGGAACAAATAAAGCCTGGAGTAAAATTTTACTATTTGCAACTCGGCTTGGTGAATTACATGTAGAGGACGCACTAATTAATAAACCAGCTGTTCAGACGTACATATATTTCACCCCAAAACACAGAAAACACCAGAACACCAGCAGTCAGATAAGAGGGAGACAATAAACGGGAGGATGGATGATCTCAGGTGTATTTCATAATAAGCTAATAAAGTGAAATGCAACTTAAACATGATTTAAACAATAAACTGACACTAATAATGCACTACTGAATTTGAAGTCAACTTTCAAACAAAATCTAAACTGATTAAAGGATAAATTTTTATCAAACATTCCACTGGTGTACTGAGTTTAAAGGGACTCGTTTGGTGACTTGACAGAAATTTGGTAAGGAAGACAAAGGAACTCATCGAAACATTAAACAAACTGAGTCACAGCATCGAGGATGGAACAGGAAAAGGTTTTTACCTACTGACGGTCACACGCTGCTTTTCTGTAGTCTCCGTCAGCTTGTCCAGGGCATTCTTGGGGAACGTCTAATTCCAAGTCACTTTTTGCATAATTTGGAAAAAAAAAATCCGGATCAAAGTTTATTCCTTCGGCATAGGTACTGGACGCACTAACAGAAACTTCTGCATCTTTCTGAACCCAACTCTTCTGAAGTATCAGGAAAAGGCTTTCTCTCTGCCGATGAGAAAAAGGGAGCTGGGTGTCTGGACAAAGAGGAGATCCTCTCTTGAAGATAGCATGTTTGCATTTTTTTTCTTTGCTTTAAAAAAGGAAAAAAGCACTAAAATATATGTTTTTGACTCTTATACAGGGTGTAAATACACTCCACGGGTTTAATTGTATTTTATTGAGTACAGTTGACTGATAATAGCACGTAGAGGCTAAAATCACATTTTCTCCATAATTTGTATTCTCCATGGCACCGCTTCACCTGAAGCGTCAGAAAAGAAAAAAAAAAACAAAACATGCAATACACGGGACAGTTTCACAAAAGGAGACGTTTCTTTTGTTTATTTTACAAGGTCTGTTGAAGATGAAAAAGGAGCACTGCTTTTATCAAGAATGATTTTCTTTTCAGAGGAAATGTTCATCTGTTTAGAGAAACCGTCAGTCACGCGTTACATCAAGTTACGTGAAGGCCGAGGTACAGAGATGTCCTGCGACGTCTAAGCGAGTCCGTCTTGTTTGACGTTGTTTACACTTTACATGTTAAAGAAACATTTGAAGGTACCGCTGCAGCTTCGACAGGATCAAACAAACATTTTTAAAGCAGAAACCAGAGCTTGTACATATATGGAGTACTACACGTGTTCACCCATCAACAGTTCTTATGTAACATGATAAAATCTAGTGTCTTTTTTTTTTTTTTGAGATGTTTGACAATCATTTAAAACAAGCAGTACTCTAACACACTACATTTACTTCAAAGTAAGAGCTTGACCAGGATTAAAAACACCAAATGAGTTGAAACGGCACTGGGCCCGCCAATACCTGAAACTGGCACCAGAACAAGTGGAGCCTGTGCAGCTCCTAGCACCAAATATACCTGTAGCTTCTATTTTCTTAAACATTTACTCTGACAGTTTAAAAGAATAAAAAACAAACCTGTGTGGTAAAGCCAAAGGGTAACAACTGTAACCTCTTAGACTATTTCATGTAGCCTTTTTTTTTTTTTTACAAGCTGCTGCAGACATTTAACAAGCTGAAGCGTTGATAAAGCCCACCCCTAGTCTGTCACTGCTCTGGTACATCTTCACAACCAACTGCTGTTCAGCCAAACTGAGAAAAACATGACAGAGACAGCGGCGTCAGGAACACGCTGCATGAAAAGGGCTCTGAAAAATAAACCCAGAGCATGATAAAGAAAAAAAAAATTAAAAATTGGGGCGTTTTGAACATAGGCATTCATTTCTGCTTCAAAGACTGCATATAAAAACTTTACAAAACCACCGAGCTTCAGAGATGAAGTCAGAGCAGATGTTTCTTTGAGTGCAAGCTACCCGATTACCTCCAACATTTCTCTGGCTTCTTTAGAGGTTATCTGCACCAAAGCTGGAAGCTTTGGACTAGAGGTGGAACTAAAACAGCTTTTCCTGAGGCTACTGTTGGAAAATAGGAACCTTAAAAGCTAAATTAGTTCATCATTTTCAAGACAAGTTACTCTTCCTTTGTGGCTGTAGTTGCCTGAATTGATCCTTTAGAGTCATACCCCGCAGCCGACTACGGGTGTTAAAAACTCATTTAGACCAAAAAGGAGAATTTATTTTTAAGGCAACTCTGATAATGAATAGATTTAAAAAAAAAAACATAACAAAAAACAAATAGTGATCCAGCTGAACCTCTTAGTTGAATGCTCCTGAGATTCTAAATAAACGAGGACTAAAGTCACTTTCAGCTTCGGTTCAATATGACTTTAGCTAACAGGTGCAGAATAAAGGTCTGAAATTCTTCCATTGTAGCTGGAAATTAGATTTTTAATGGCGCTCACCGACGCTTTGGTGGAGGTTCTGTTAATTAACAAGCCACATAAAACTCAATGTGTCAGGGCAAACTGCTTAGCCTCTATTGAAGCTTTCCAAAGGCGTCAGATTTTCACATGAAGCTGTTTGGAGGTTCTGTTATGTTCAGGTGACGCCGGGTCATTCAGACTGCGGAGCTGTGCACCAAGAGTCACGTAAGGATAAATCAGTCACGGCCGTTTTACCGAGACCATGAAATGTTTTGTTTCTGAATGAGTGCAAGCATGAAAATACAAGAGTGTTTTTAACTGTGGTACAAAAAACAAAAACAAAACAAAAAAAACCTCTTCATTAGTGGATTCCAGCTGGTTGATCAACACATGATGACTATAAGCCCAGAACATTTTTTTATTTCTTATCCAGACTATAAATATCTGGTGATTTTTCCCCTGTCGGCTCCAAACCAGGTCTGCTGAAGATAAGAAGCACCGACTCACACTGCGAGTGTTTCTAGCAAACTCTCGCTCAATGATTGAGAAACTTCTGTTGTAAAAGTAAAAACCGTGATTTTAGGCAATAAAACCTGTAACCAATGATTCTGACACAACAGCTATGCTTTGCAGCTCATGTAAAGTTACTACAAACTTTAAAATTGGCTCTCGTTAGAACTTTTCAATAAAGGTATCTTGGTAGGTTTTGTTCTATTGCTACAAAACCTACCAGTCGGAATTAAAACCTGGTTTTCTGGACATCAGCCTTGTGACCATTTCGCAGTGTTTAATTGTAAAACTGAATTAGTCTCTGCCAACCTGGAAAGCCTTAGACAGCAGAAAAAAAATCCCTGGTTTCTGCAAAAGGTTCTGGAAGTGGAAGCACGCCTTTTGAGTGTTGAACTTTGGCTGTAACTCGATTCATGTCTAGACAGAATTTGCTGATCTGATTAAAAACTTCAGCCTGACACATGAATACATTGTGAATTCAGGGGTTCACACGTTAAGATAATTATGCCAATTTTTGACCTGACTTCTCCCTTCTGTCAATCTTATGGATATTCCAAATATTATGATGGCTCTGAAGATAATCCTCTGATTTATTACAAACCAGAAAACCAGGTTTTAATTCCGACTGGTAGGTTTTGTAGCGATTGAACAAAACCTACCAAGATGCCTTTATTGAAAAGTTGTTAATCCTCCATCTTGGACTAATAAGGCAATCCAAGATGGAGGATAATTCAAAATACAGAAAGCCAGACCTCTGCCACGGCACACTAGAAAGTGCCATGGACGTCTACCGTGTTTTTATGAACACAAAACACTGTTAATTCTTCCTGGTCGGCCATGTTTGTTTACTCTGAACTCAAGTTTGATCGCGATTGGCTCTCTCAAAACAACTTTAAATCGTTTTGAGAGATTCCATGAGTAAAATTTCAGAACGCCACACACTGTATAATCAAACTTGATATAGCTGTGATTTTTCAATGTCTTTTGGGGACTCTGAGGTTTTGAAAACAGAGTTGTAAATTTTAACTTGTCGCTGTGTGAACCAGGCTTTACACTTAAGCTTTAGCAGGTAGGACATGCTTGATACAGGCAATAACACAGTTTCACTCAGGTACTATGTATCCGCACTTTAAGTCATACAGCAAAACATTTGAAAACGATTTTAGCAATACATAGCAATCTTTGGAAACCTTCTGAAAGACCTCACATTTTTGACCTGACACATGGCTCCCTTTTTTAAAAAAACCCTTAGTCGAGCAGGTACAGTTTGAGACCCGTAATGCAAAAGATTAGTGCTTAACAGAAATGCAGTGGGCTAAAAGCATAGGACTCAATGAAATGATAAATTATCAGCTATGCATCATATGTTTTGCTTCCCAACACAGGAACCACATATTAAAAGCTTCTGAGCTGCATATTTTAAGACTCCGCTGCAGTCATCAAAAATAAAAACAAGCATTACAACAGAAAAGATTAGCGGTTTGTCTAAATGTGTTAATGCATTGCCACTGGGTAGAACGAAAAAAAATCTCATCTTCTGTAAAACGACAGACGTCGTCAAAATGCGGGACGCACAAAGTGCAAACGAATGTTTAAGCTCTTTGTTTGTTGCAGTTCCGTCCTTCACACCAGCTCCAAGTGAACTCTGTCGTCTGTCAGTGACTTGATTGTTAAGCGTGAGCAGAGGTCCCGATGGTTGGCTCCCTGTAAAGGCCCGTGGTTTATTACCTCGTGGTTGAAGCAACGCGAGGAGAGTGGCACCTTAGCGGAGAGGCATGCCGGAGTCCCGACTGCACGTCTTGCAGCAGCGTGCCTGCATGCTTGACTGGTGGCAGTGACTGAGCGAGCGCAGAGTGTGACAGATGCGAGATGCCAGACGGTCGCGAAGGCAAACCGCTCCTGTGTGGATGACAGAAAGAGACGCGCTCAGAAAACGTCAGAGGTCGCTGAGAGAAGAGGCTGCATTGTTTATGGAGCAGGTGACCAGTAGAAAAACTGAACTGGTCAGGGGGATTTTCAGGATCTTGTAACACATGGGGCTTAGTCCAAAACCCAGAACTAGCTAAAGTTTCCAAACGACACCAGCATTATGTTTAGGTGATTAAAGTAGTTAATTAATTCTGAGCTAACTTTCTGCCCAGTCTAGGTTTTGTTTTTTTAATGAATGCAAATTAATGTGGCTGTATTGTGAAATAATGTATGTGCATATGAGCTACCCCTCACTATAACTCAGTTAAGTCTAAGTGAAAAACTTTAAGTGAAAGTAACATGGACAGAGTTAAGTCAGGAATCTGTGGAGGACAGTGAAGATCAGGATGACGGCAAGAAGGCCATCCAGCTTTAAAAACCTAGGAAAAAAACAGTTAAAATACCAGTAGAAATATACAAAACGTTGCTCTGTTAAAGTAGCTCAACAAACGAGACAATCAACTGTTGCTTTCCCCAGATTTTATATCAGTATATTTTTACTAGACTTCAGCAGATTTTGTGAGCTAGATGGTTCTCATGTGGTTGGATTGAGTTAAACATTGAACACCATTTGGGAACATTTATTTGCTTTGTAACTTTTGGTGGGAAGCCGACTGCTTTGATGGAAAGATATGCGAAAGAAATGGAAATAAAAAAAGAGAGATCTTTGCTGTGGAAATTAAATTGATA
Source organism: Gambusia affinis (assembly GCF_019740435.1). Taxonomy (NCBI): domain Eukaryota; kingdom Metazoa; phylum Chordata; class Actinopteri; order Cyprinodontiformes; family Poeciliidae; genus Gambusia; species Gambusia affinis. The sequence continues at coordinate 24,800,094 of NC_057869.1, read as the reverse complement.
ATAGCGAGTCCTGGAAAAGGAAACAAAAATAAATATGTAAATGAACCAAATTGGACATCTGCCACAGTTGGATGAGAGTGAAATTCAATTATCTTTCATGACTGATTTACTTGTGGGAAAAATTAAAATGCATTATTTGAGAAAGTGAACTCAGAGAGAACCGACTCGCCTTTGATGCTTATATTTGAGAAAGGACCTGGGGGCTGCTGAAAACCGCCCTTGAAAGACACCCAGAAATATGTGGAAAGCTCTGTGAAAATGGGCTTAGAGGCTTCCTGTATTCCTGCAAACCGGTGTGAAGGACGAGGTTTGGATGCTTGATCCAGCTGAAAGCAACATCAAAAGCAAACGGATGAATAGCATATTAAACATGTAATTCGGTCATTCAGCTGGAAGTCAGACTGTCTGGACTTCTAGAAGAGAGTTTTTTTTACTTCACTTTTCACTGTCAAACAATAAGCAAATCGAAAATTAAACTGTTGCTCAACAAAACAGTTGATGTGTGTCATTTGATTTTTTGCTTTTTGGGTGACATAAGTAGTCCAGAAAGTGGCAATGAAAGTGCAGCAAGGTGAAAAGACAAAACTGAAGAAGGCATCTCACTGTTTGCAAAACAATATTTACCCACAGGAAATTGCACATTAAATACTTCATTAGTTTTGCAGCCTTGCACAAAGAGCCATGATATGAACCACATTTTGCAAAAACAATATATATATATATATATATATATTTTTTTTTATTTATTTAATTTTTTTTCCAAATACTGACTGAGCTTAACCTTTCATTTCATCCTCCCTCCAGCTGCAGTCAGACTGGACTCGCTCCAATTGAAGTATTTCACGAAGGTGACCGAAGTCTTGGTCAGTTGTAAAATGCAATTTAAAGGTACAAAACCTTTAAAAACCTTTTTTTTTTTTTTTTTGTACATTCTTCTAATTCTGGAACTAGACATAAAGACAAATTTGCTTCTTAAAAACCGTCCAACCAGCACGCATGTTCTCTATGCAGTGACATAGAGAACATTTCTCTACATTTCGACAAGGCATTTTGCATGCAACAAAGCAATTTTTAAGCAAAGCATAGTGTCAGTTTTTAACTTGGAGGTTATTGTTGTCTCTGTCAGTTTGATTCAGAGTAATTAAGCTGCTCTCTTTCAAAGCTACATACTTCCAACATGGTGAAACTTCAATTTTAACGTTTCTGTGACAGTGCAGAAGATCTATTAATACATCATTTTTTTAGTATAGATTTCCGCTTCTTAAAGTCCTTCTGCATTAAATCAGTATTGGCACAGTTGGACTTCCACAATGGGAAACGTCTATTTTTGTCACTGTAAAAGATTTCTGACCTTCGCTGTTTTCAGAAAGCAGAAACAAAAGCAACAAACACCAGAAACCAAAAACCACCGAGCCACTAATGACACTTTTTTTTCAGACGTATGAAATCTTCATTCAAACCTTCTTTTAGCCTGCTAAGAATAGTTATTCTTATTCATCCAATTTCCTTCATTCAACATGACTCATGGGGGGGGGGGGGGGACATATTAAATGAATACAATATTGTTTTTAAACAAGACATAAGAAACAAAAATAAGTAAGAAACGTTCAGCAAAAGATTCAAAGAAATTTATTGCCTGTTTCTCCATTCAAAATTGTGAATCATTTTCACTCTTTTGGAGCTCAATCTGTCCTTGTAATTAGCACATTGTGTTGTAGGAGTAAAGTTTGTTTTACCATCTGATGCTCATCTTCGCTTGAGCACAATAAAAACCAGGCAAAAACCCACACTTTCCTGCTGTAATCCGATGATTAATAACACGCCTGCAACAGAAAAGGACTTTTAACAGACCACGTTTCAACTTGACTCTCCCTGAGCAACAGACACCTGTAACTCTAAGAGTGTCAAAAGTTTTCCTTTAAGTGAGCACGCTTTTAATCAGGCTAAATATTTAACCGCCTTTGTGCGCATCAAGAGCAGCATCAAATCGTCATCATCATCACAAAAGATTAAAATGTTTTCATTTGTAAACCTTGAGCTCCAGAGCCGCGGGAGACGGCAGACAGCAGGTGGCAAATGTTTGAACCATCTGTTTCAAAGGGGGAAGAGAAGTAAAGAAAAACAGAGAAATCGTCTATTTCAATAACTGTACGCACATAAGGAGGAAGCAAACTAGTAAAGACTGTCAATGTTTATGTTTTTTCAAAGATCTGCAAACGGTCTTAAAATGAATTCATCTTTCAGTGCAGAATCACCTCCTCATAAGTATGACCTTTAATTAAATGGGTGGTTTTTGTAAAAAAAACAAACAAAAAAACAACAAAAAAAAACAACTAATTCCCAATCATTAAAATATGCAAGGATTGGATTTTATTATTTTCTCTTGTATTTTTTATTTAAAGCTTGATCAAAGTTTGATGGAGCTTTTACTTACAAAAGTATGAGGCTTACATAAGATGCTATAGAAAGCTCCTTTTCTCAAAGCCATTTGTCAAAATGGGAGCACAGCATTCAAGTGCGGATCCACATTTGTTGATCTTCATAACTCAGGAACATTAAGATAATTACTCACCAGAATTTGCCCTTAAATATAATCTGAGAAACATGGCTTATCTTCTGTGGATCTTGCTGTGACTTTACTCCTCTAATCCTAGAAAATGTCTCCAGGTGATAGAAGGCCGACTTTGTTAATTATCTTTATGCGTTTCTGAACGGTCGGCTCTGAGTCCATCACCCAGAGTTCAGGCCTGATCAGCAGCTTCTAGCTTTAATTTCCACAGCATAGATCTCTTCTAGCTTTTGACATCTTTTCCACTGCTGGTAATAATCGCAGGTACTGCACTGCACTGCATGTTTTCAGACCGCCAACAAGGTGGCTATAAAAATGAAAACCAGTCAATTATTGAAATGATAAGAAGTAATGCTAAAGTTAGTTTGACAAAGTCCGACTAAATGTGGAGCGCACTCAAAGTCAGTGTGTTAAAAATTGAGTCAGCGATATAAAAAAAAGAATAGGAAGATTTTATTGGATACATTTTAACTGGATGCAACTGTTATGTCGCGTCAAGGACACATAATTTTTCCACATGACGTTCCCCAAAACGGCTCATTTGTTGCTGCGTCAACTGGTGCGGCTCACAAAGGGAGGTGGTAAGGCTTGGCTAATTCTCTTTCACCAAGTGAAAACACAACCTTAAGTTAGATGATGGACAGTTTAAATGGGGCTCTAAAAAAATCCAGGCATTGTTCAGGTCAAACTAATTATTTTAGAGCTTAACGTTCAATAAAAAAAAACACAAGCTTTAGCTTTGAACAGTGTCAGAAGACGTACTTTAGGATTAAACATCTTTTTTTTCACAAAAGGATCTTTATGAAGCTGTATGTCTGCCACCGGAATGATTGGACCTCTGTGTATTTTGTTTGTAGTTTATGCTTCAATGCATTTTATCTGTTTGTGACAGACACAACAAAAAGTGTTTCACAAAAAGAACTGGATAAGTGTTAATGCATTTTTATTTAATCCTCTCTTTTTCAGCCTCGAGTCTTTTGACGCGTGTCGTTAAGGGTCACAGACATTTAGAAACTAAAGATTTATCCAATCTTCCTTGGGAAGCAGCTCAAACTCAGAAAAAATACAGAGGATCAAGGAACAGTATACCGCACACTCTCAATGGGCTTTATGTCTATGGTTGTATAAAACATTGATCTGCTTTGATCTAAAGCTTTACGCTTGTGGTCTGAAATGTGAACTTTTGCCTTCGTTTTGGGTCGGTTGCCGTTTAACAGGTTTTATTCCAAGTTTGCCAAAGCTACTAAAACAAGGGCGTCCTAGTATGGCAGGTTGTTTTAACATAAACATTGTTTTTATTAATTATCAGTTAATTTAGACATTTAAAACTGAATTTTGACTCGACATGCCCACATTCTGGCTATCCTGAATGGTAATTTAGGATATCTGCATTTAAGGATGAACAGTTTAAGATTTCTGCCGTCACATTTTGACAAATCAAAAATGGCTTTCGAGATATCTCGACGACACTGATGGAGACGTGATTTGAAAGGTCTGTAATTTCAATCGAAGATATCTCAAACTTAATTGTGACAAATTGAAATTACATTTTTAAGATGTCTAAATTTTAAGAAATTGAGTATAAAACATCCCAGTGCTGCCACTGAGTTGTCCAAAAAGTTGGCTACAGGATTTTGGGTGGCTGCAATGACGCAGGATTTATTTGACCACATTGTTAGAGTTAAAAGTGCTATTATGAACCCATTTCTGTCCTTAAACGTGGTGTATTTTCAGTTTTCTTAGACATTTTCCGCACCTGTTAATAAGTCGCTTCAGATAAAACGCTTACTTACAAACATTTCTGGTTCCAAATATCTCTAACTTTTCAACTTTTGTGCTGCACTCTGATAAGCTTTTGATTCACAAATGTTCTTCTTGGTTTTGCAAATAAATTTATTTATTGGTAAATGAGGATTTATACATTATATGGAGGCCACACGTTTTACCTTTTTATTTGTGATCATTTTTAAAAGCATATTTGATTCTCATTTTACTTTTCAGTTATGTGTCGCTTTATGTCGATTTATCAAATAAAACCTTAACAGGACAGGATGTAAAAAAAAAAAAGACCTTCAACGTTTACTTTCACGTTTGAAAGGCAATGTCTATATTATTTTCACATATGTAATACTCAGAGAAAGGAGTTGGATTTAAGAAGAAATCCAACTCTGTTGCCTGAATCCAGGTTTAAATCCATGACTTGAAGCCTGAACCTGTTTGCTAAAAACCACTCAAACTTGCAACTTGCAATAAATATTTCTGGTACTTTGTGGGTGCAGGAGAGTTGGGCCCTGAGCACAAAAAATTTTTGGGCTGACGGTGACCTTGTTGGGAAACTTTTCCTTATTTAGGGCAGTTACAGATGCAGAGATCAGCGCAGAGTCCCTGGAAAAGTGCAAATGTCAGGGTTTACTTTCCAAGACCCGCTGGGTGAAAAAAAAAAGAGAGAGAGAGAGAGAAAAATAGTAAAAACATAAATAAATAAAAACCTGAATTGGATCAAAAACAATAATAATAATAATAATAAAAAAAAAAAATTTATATACCTGAATGTGAGCCTATGACTGCAGCTGAGCCTGACACAGTAACACAGGTTGTTGAATGAACTCCTTTAGGAATATGTGTAACATGACCACAAAGTGTTTTTAACGACAGTAAGCCAAGCTAAAAAGGTGAAAACCTGGTTACCATAAATCATATAATAAAACACAGAACCTCAAAGTCTCTCTCTTAGCAATAATACATGACAAAAGTCATTCCACATATAGCATATTAACATTAATCAGTTTATTATTGGTTGTAATAGAGAGCGAATTCACCCATTAGTCGTTTTTAAACTTCATTCAAGATGAGAACAAATGATAGTAAAAAAATCTTCAGCCTGGATTTCCACTAAAATGGACACATGTCCAGAAAGGACTGTTTGTGATAAATACAAAATATGAGTATATTTATTTAATAAGAATCTCAAAATACAAGTGTTTCTGAAAGGATGACGTGGGACCCAATTAAGCAGAAAATAATTTGCAACATTGCTGGTGTTAAATAAATGTCTATGCACTTTGGAAAAACCTGCTCCCAAAATAGCTCTTGCGGTCTGCGCTCATTTAAATGAGTAATTATTGATGCACTTAGTGGAAAGTATGCCAATTAAAAAAGTGGCACCAGTGCCCTTATAGACAGCTATCAAACAGGAAATGGGCAGAGAGAGAAGGACGGCATCTTTAAGCAAAGGTTGTTTTGTTTACATTAATAACAACCAGAATCTTTTGCTTTAGATTCTGGAGGACTACAGGTCTCATTTATAAAACATTATGCAGGATCTACAGTGGGCATTGACCAAAAGCTAAAAATGTTGTACATACAAAATTACAGTGATATAAACCCACGCGTACACCCACCAGAAAGCAATTTTCCTTTAAAATGTTCTGCTGCACCTCAATTTTTACGTACAAGGCTGTATGTAAAAATGTTCTGCCCCTACTCACCCACATTCAACCACAACTACTCAATGCAAATTACCTCGTGAATGTCGAGGTTCACTTAAGCGAGCCGGCTGACTAGTGTCATTTCCTGGAGAACAGTTGCAAACGTGGAGAAGGATTTAAGAAAATCTCGCAATTTTACGAGGCAGAAATCGTTGTGAGTGGGGCGGAGAGCCGAGCCGTGACAAATAAAAAAGGAACACACTGCCACCGGCATTTTAGGAGGCTGATGGCACGCTCGACAGTTTACCACGGAGTCAAGGTTACAAAAGCCTTTGGCTGAAATGCTGCAATGTAGCTCTAAACGTGAGGATATGCAACTTTTCGCCTGAGGACACAGACGCCTCACTATCACCACCAGAAACATCCTGAGAACTAATTAAAAATGTTTTCCTACAGCAAAAAAAAAAAAAAAATCCAGTTTGCAACATAGTTTATTTTCAATCCATAAAACCTGTTAAACAAAATGGCAGTGGGTGGGAGTAGATAAAAGTCAGCCTGAGAGGAAACGAACACGGCCTTCGAGAAACAGCCGAGGACAAATTAGACTAATCTCCTGCTTGTTTCTGTTTATTTCAGTGACTCACTTGTAACATAAGGTCCCTCATAGATGGATATTGGCAGCAATTTAAAACAAACAAACAAAAAAAAAAAACTTGCTTAGTTGTCCCCAGATAACCTGGAAGCAGAATGTCTTAAAAAAGAAACTAAAAATATCCAATCAGGTTTAGTAGATTCTGATTCAGCTAATCCAAAGAAAGTCTATCAAAAATTTTATATGAGACAAGTTATAAAAATGTCAATTTTATGAAAATTTAAATTGAATTTAATTACAGTTAAGTAGTCACCAGTGTAAAAACGTCTAAACATGAATTTGTATGTTATGATCATTTAAGCTTGTTTAGTAAGGTGTTTTATATTACTGATCCTTAATAAATGTATTTATGCTGAAAATAGGATGAGTAAATATTAAACTCGTGGCATAAAGAAACACAGAAATATAAAACAATTCAACAAATACTAAAATAATTCTTAATCTTCATTAAGATCTTTTTTAAAATATACATGCATCTGAATCACTTATCTTACCACATTAACCTCACATTTGAATTATTTCACTTTTCTTTAAACGTGTATTTAATAAACAAACATAAGAAATAAATATTTAAATAATTACAGACATTTATTTTTGCATACTTGTATTTCCAACCTGTGTTGTGGGGGGTATAAACACTCTAATTTACAAATTTGTATTATATGAATTAATGTTTAGATCTCCACACTGGCATCGTTAGGCTGCAGGGTCTGCACCTGAACGCTGAGGTGAAACCTGTAAATGCCACACAACCACATCCTCATAACATCGCGCAATAACTTCAAATCTAAATTTAACTCCAACAACAACCAAGACATGAGCTGTTTGGAAATCCACCATGCCGCCTGTAGCCACACGCTGCGTTACCGTCTTATAAAGTTGTGGGAAAATGCAACTTATTTTTAAATGCTCTGCACATCGTCTCCATATTCAGAGGTTCGGACGCTGCAGCTGTTTTCTTTGCGAGCTGAATATTCAGCTTAGACTTGCTGGACAGCTGCTGCAGAAAAAGCTCCGCTCTCCGTTCCCTCCTCCTCTGGTTGATGACGCAACGCTACAGAAAAGACCTGCAGCCCTTCTGGGACGCACCTGCGCAGATCATGTCTTGAGGAAAGTACAGAGTGGATTCCATTAAACCGCTTGTTGACTTCTAAGTGTTGTGTTTGGAGGCGTTAGTAGAATGTTGTGCTACTATTGAAGCAAAAATGATCCACAGGGACCTTCTGATGGGCAAAACCAGCTAACGGAGGGGAGGTTATACTCCCTTTGACAAAATACTTTAAACTCTGCATCAGGAAATGAAAAAAGAAACTTTATCCATGAAACTCCTGCTTTGACTGACGTACAGCGACCTCTGACGGCTCCTTTGTTTTTCACATACAAAAAAAACCAACTTTCTACTACAAACCATATAACCACATTCCACCTTTGTGTGTCAACATTGTGCTGCCTTTCTTTCTATTTCACATTACTGGCATGAAAACCTCTTTCAAATGTCCATAAATAAACTGGCCTTGATTTATTCTTCTTCAAAAAAAAATGTCCTCTCTGATTTAATAAAATCAATGTTGCAATTAATACACCATCCTTAAAAATCTTTTTAGAGGAGCAAAAAATATCATGACACGTTTACGCATCCAGCTTCTTCATGTGGTACACCGAGGCAGGAAATGTCACAGGACAATCAGAACAACAAAAAACTAAAAAGTGATATCAAGTAACGGAAGAGAGAAAATACGACTGCCAGGGAGATTTTTCTTCCCATTAAATTTGAGATCAACGTCAAAGAGGTCACCCGAAAAAGTGCCATAAAATACCATAAAATAACTAGAAAATACAGTAAAATGAATAAGAATGTGACTATTGACCTCTAAGTTAGAATTTGACATGTTTTGTAATACAAAGTTTTAGATTTCTTAAAATAAGAGGTAGCATTAGGTACGTGTACGTTGTTGCATTTGGCAAAGTGTTGAGCATTTTGCCAACGTGAGTGATGTTTGCTTGCCGACAGATTTCAGCAGCATAAGCTGCAGGGCACCGTTTTGTTTGGTTCTCATGCAATGAGAGAGGAGAACCACATCTTTAGAACCACATTAGAGCACATCTCTCATTTTACAAGGCTGTTCAAATAATACCTTAGGAAATGTCATTTTCTTTCAAGTCGGATCAGATCCAAATCCAGTCACCTTATTTACAGACTGTAGGTGGTTTTGTCGTTGGCCACGCTCCCAAAAAAAATCTCCTGTCTCTCCTTTTTTGCATCAGTTCCTGCTTCTCTTCTAAAAAGAGGGATGCACCTTTTGGAAAAAATAAATCCTTTGTCTCTCAAAAATCTTGGCGGTCATTAAAATGTCCATCCAGCAAATACGAGGTGAAAACTTAAATTTCAAATTCATTCGTCACAATTTGATTGTAAATTATTTGAAAAGATGCGAGCCCCTTTAACTGTGACAAAAAAAAAGCGCAGACCTAAAGGTAAATCAGTAAAGATGGCAAATACATGTTAACATCAATGTAAATTTGGCCAATGATTTGTTTATGTAAAACCACAGTTTGTGGGTCTGGATGTGATGACAGGATTGCATCAGAGGGAACATGGATGATAAACACTTCAATTTCGTTCAAGGACGCATCGCTATGCAGCTGAAACAACCATAAACTATGCTTTAAAAGTTTGGACTTGAGCTTATTGTGCAGTAAAGTGGAGAACTCCATTTAGTTAAGCAATTTACCTCTGAATTATAAATTATTCAAGAACAAAACCACTCCTAACTTCGAGAGATGAACAAGTGCCGTGTCAATACTCGGAGAGCTTTAAACTGGATCATTAACCATGTGGTGCTGGCAGCCGCAAAGTCAAAACTTTTCCCTCGTAAAATACCAACTCAGTTGACAGATGGAAAATATGATTTTAGTAACAGAGGTAATTTCAGCTGAACAATCTGGCATGCAGAAGATAATTTGAAGAGTGATTCATCTCCGAGGTTCTACTTCAGATATCTGCTCAATCTCTTCATTGTTACAGTCCTATATGTTAGATAGTGTTCAACTGTATCAGATTTGATTCCTCTTGTTTTCTTCTCTTCCTTCAATTTAACCCAAGTTCTTGGATGTAGAAAATAAGCAAAAGTCAAAAGAAAAACAATGACGTCTTCTTGAAGCCTCATGTTGTGCTTGTTTCCTTTATGTGGTCATCAGTGACCCGACGAGGATAATTCTCCAAAAACTTCTAGATATTTTCTAATGGACAGTTTTTAATGTTAAATTAAATTAAAATGTTATCAAAACAAATTAATCCCTGCATTGCGTCAACCTGCTATTCTGTAGAGAAACTGCAGATGCAAATACTAATAGAGGAATAATATCAGAGCTAATACTTTACTGCATGTCTCTTTAAAAGAGGCAGAGCTGCCAACCATGATTTATGCTGTTGAAAGAAATGGATTGGAAAATGAGACTTAATAGGTCCTAATAACCAAACTTAATGTCAGCAGTGGTGGGCAACGCTTTATTGACCTCCGCCTGATGCAAGCAGATGTTCAGTCAATGTGAAGAAAGCACACACAGTAAGCCTGCCTTTATTTTTTTAAACATATATGCATTTCAAAAGCTGTTTCCTGCCTAATGGGACATTAATGGCTTACTGGTCTGCTTTATTGTCTGGCTAAACAAAGATAAGTCCAGGCTTTACTCAACTGCATTTGCTCAAATTTTCTTGGTATTATAGCATAATGCGCATTACGTTGCATTCACGACACAGCTGTTGCTCTTTTGGCTGAATGACAATGCATCCTTATGGGTTAATTAAAAAAAAAAAAAAAAAAAAAACTCAAACAGCTGTTGTCTAAAAAGCTTTTAGAAATGTCGGAATAAGTTGCGAGCAGCAATGTTATTCTGACATAAACCGACCTAGACACGGAGAGGCGTGATGTGTTTATACACACCGAGTTTTTAGAAAATCTCAAGAAAGGTCAGAACCGTTATTGGCTCTGACATTTCATTTAACGGTATCTACGTATGGCTTTCAAAATTATAAGCAGAATTTTTAATTATTGGACAGTAAGGCTGGAATGAGAAATACATACAATGTTGTATGTAGACAGAGCTGATTTATCTTGTTAAAAACTAAGTGGTAGATTAATGGACGTAAATTAATACAACAGCAACTGCCTTTAAACACAGTTCAAAATGTGTGGTTTTGTAATGCAATGGGAGAAAGAGGTGCAAAGATCACCACTGATAACTTATTTCTTTGTATTTAATTATTAAATACTGTATTAATTTGGTGCTAATGGATGAGCGTTTTTTCTTTTTCTGGTAACAAACTATCTCGAAGCATAAATCAAATTTTTACTTTTGTGTTCAATGTCTGTGTACCATTGATGGCAAAAAAACATTTTCACTTTTCTCCAAAATTCACCAAAGTGACGATTTGTAAGTATTATAAGATATGTAGTGTTTCAAAAGAGCAGAGGAAATCTTATGTTTTTTGAACAATAACAATACTTGTTGTTAAGCAGTTGCTAAGAGATGACAGCGTTTTCTGGTAACCAAGGCCACAATGTAAACATTAGATATTTTAGTTTTTCAAAGTTTACCAACTCTAAATTTGTTGTCTAAGCATATAAGCAGTATTTCAAAAGAACTTATGTTTTATAAACAACAATAATATTACTTATTAATTTGGTGCCAAGAGATGAGCGTTTTTTTTCTTTTTCTGGTAATAAACTGTTGCGATGCATAAATGAGATTTTTACTTTTATGTTCAATTTCTGTTTTATAGTATTTCTACCATCAACAATAAAAAAAAACAAAATAACTTTACTGTAAAATTCAAAGTGACAATTCTTAAGTATTATAAGATACGTAGAATTTCAAAAGAGCAGAGGAAATCTTATGTTTTTTGAACAATAACAAACTGCCATGAAGTTTAAATCAGATTTTTAATTTTGTGTTCAATTTCTGTTTTATAGTATATGTACCATCAATGATAAAAAAAACAAAAAAAAACTTTACTGTAAAATTCACCAACTTGACAATTCTTAAGTAGAATAAGATGAGTAGTATTTTAAAAGAGCACAGGAAATCTTATGTTTTTTCAACAATAACAATATTTGTTGTTAAGCAGTTGCTAACAACAACTGCTTTTTGGTAACCAAGGTCCACAATATAAACATTACATATTTTAGTTTTTCAAAGTTTACCAACTCTAAATTTGTTGTCTTAAGCATATAAGCAGTATTTCGAAAGAACTTATGTTTTATAAACAATAAGATTACTTATTAATTTGGTGTTAAAAGATGAGCGTTTTTTCTTTTTCTGGTAACACACTGTCTCGAAGCATAAATCAGATTTTTACTTTTGTGTTCAATGTCTGTGTACCATTAATGGCAATGAAAACATTTTCACTTTTCTCCAAAATTCACCAAAGTGACGATTCTTAAGTAGAATAAGATGAGTCTTGTTTTAAAAGAGCAGAGGAAATCTTATGTTCTTTGAACAATAACAATATTTGTTGTTAAGCTGTTGCTAAGAGATGACAGCGTTTTCTGGTAACCAAGGGCCACAATGTAAACATTAGATATTTTAGTTTTGCAAAGTTTACCAACTCTAAATTTGTTGTGTCCAAACTGATGAGCAGTATTTCAAAAGAACTTATGTTTTATAAACAATAATATAACTTATTATATTATAATAAGTTGGTAACCAAGTTATATATATAAAAAAAATATATTAAGTTATATTAACTTATATAATAATATAACTTATTATATTATAATAAGTTATAATATAATAACTTTTATATTAAAAGATCAGTATTTAAAAAGAACTTATATTTTATAAACAATAATATTACAATAATTGGTGCTAAGAAATGAGCGTTTTTTCTTTTTCTGGTAATAAACTGTCACGAAGCATAAATCTGATTTTTACTTTTATGTTCAATGTCTGTGTACCATTAATGACAAATATATATATATATATATATATATATATATATATATATATATATATATATATATATATATATATATATATATATATATATATATATATATATATATATATATATATATATATATATATATATAAAATTAACTTTATTAAATTGGAAGCATCAGAGTAGACTGTCATCTCTAGTTTTGAAAAAGCACCAAAAAACAACTGGGCTTCATTAAGTACCTTTTCACCCACTGTGATTTTATTATACCTTTCTGTTAGACTAAATTTAATAGCATTTGAACATTTCTGTGTGACATTTCTGCATTTGATTGATTTTGATTGGATACATTGTTCTACATTTTGTGCATGAATTTAAGCAAGTTTCCTTGTATGCTGAATTATTATTTATTTTGACTGGTATGCACATGAGCTCAACTGAATCGAATTGAAAGGAGTTTAAATTAAACAACTTAGAAAAAAGCCGATCCTGCAATTTCCCATGTACTGGAAAACAATGTTCTTTAAGTATCAAAACACACAAATGATTTATTTACAAACTGCGAAAGTAAAATCTTAATCATGTGGATGTTGACTCTTGAATACCTCAATTTTTCCTTCTCAGAGACACGATCAAGGTGTTGATGCTTGTTGAAGCAATTAGTTTGTACATTTCTCGTAAAAAATGATTGACGTAAGCAAAAATGAAAAGCGTAATTTGAGAAGCCGGCCTTTGCATAAATAAACAAATCTTGTTTTCCACTACCCTGTCAGATGTAGGCCACCACTGTTCATTGGCATTTCTGCTTAAACCATCAGATATGAAATTAGTCTTCCTCAGAGGGCAACCTGCTGGAAACCGAATGCCAGCCTGGCTGACATTTTGAAAGCATAGAGGTATAAAAGTGTTATCATGAGTATGTGAGGCGTCTGATAGCAGCAAACGGCGGCCTGCGCTGTGCTTGTGTGTTCTGAGGTGATGCCTCTTTATTGGAGCCAGCTTGTGTCAGTCACAATTTAATTTGTATCATAAAGTAGTTTCGATAGTTGCATTTCTTTTTATATTTTTTATTTTTTTGGTAATTGTATTGGCATGTGTTGATGCCACAGGTCTGTGTTTGTTCCGCTATAACAAATCATGGTGAAATTAATAAATGGGGAGAGAAATGTTGAGATGACTGATGTCCAGACGACCACGTCTGAGGAGTTGCATCCCATCATACTTGGTAATGAATATTTTAATGTTCCCCAAACAATTGGAAGCGGTACAAGATTGTGCAATCTAGTGATTTGCTAATGAAAGCGGTTAATAAAAAAACTAATGCATACAGAATTAGCAGCTACCGGAGAATATTGTTTTTTGATCATAATTTCTCTATAATATGTAATGTGTAAGATGTTGTTTACGGATTAAACAAAGTATATTACGTAGTTTAGTCAAAGCCCTGTGCATTACTTTTTTAAACACACTGCATTTAATCAACTGGAAGTTGGCATTTTCTTTCAGTTCTCCCTGTTTATGGAATAAAAACATTCCCATTAGAAACCGAAATAATCTATATAATCTAGAAGGTTGTAAACCTGATCTGTTATTGACAGAGCTCAACAAGAGCCAGTTCATTTCACACAGGGTGAAAATGAATAGATCACATTCATAGTTCCTCACTGAAATACTAGGAAGCAATACCTGTACGTTCACTGTTAGGGCACTGAGAGGAAGGTTAGCAACTCATAATTGTAGGCCCATTAAATATTGTTCCAGAGCGTATAACAGGTCTTCCAAAGAAAAACATCAGTCAGATTTTTTTCTCCTCTTTGTTCATATACATTGGATTTTAAATTCTTAAGACATCTGCTATTATTTGCACATTTTCTAGCATTATTTGTCAGAAGGAACAATAAGTCTTAACATTTCGACAGAAGGTTTTGTTTGTTTGACTCCAGCCCACGCTAAGATTGAGGTTTCTAAATGATAAAATCTTGACTCCCATTAACCTGAACAATACCACTAATGTGAATTAAACATAACTCATCACCTGAACTCAGGTGGGCTCAAGTGTTGAAACAGAGTCTATGTACCATAAATGTATGAGTTGTAGAGACTCAGCCTTCAGTTTAGAGATTAAACAGAAGAGTTAGCTATGTGTGTGGGATACTCTCAACTGTCTTATCTGCAGACGTTCAGATGCATACAAACACAGGAGCCACCAAAGTCTTTGGCTTGAAAGTTCTCAAGTTCATCGTGTTAATTCCTTCCTCCTTGCAGGATTTCAATTTTGTGCCTGTAAAGCTTACAAAAAAGTTGCCCTGAATTACAATTTTATACTTTCATGTTGAATGTCTGTTTTGATGGCGGATCTCTAGGTCAGTGCCAGGACGGTCAGAAAGCATGCAGGCTTTCTGTCAACAAAAATCTGTCAGCATGAGGCGATTCAGTCATTTGAATGCGGTGCGTTTGACTAAAAGTTGCAGAAAGCTGGCTTTCGACTACTTCGATTGGTCTGTAGAGTCCCGGAGTGACCCCAAAGTGGTCAAATGATTATCGGCAGAGTTAATCAGGACCTGAAGCCATTTCAGCCACTCCTGGTGTTCAGCTTGTTGAAGTGAATAGGTCTTCGTTACTGCAGACGGCGTCAAAAACGTGGGATTCAGCAGTAACACTTATGCACCAAATGATGAAAATTTCAAAGCCGTGGAAAATGTTTGAAGTGTACAAAGACTCTGGGTTGCAATGTTCGTCCTGTACAATGTTTTTGTCATTTCAAAAAGAGATCAAATTAGATGAGCCACATTCTCAAATGCTACATTATTTCATACACCACTGGAACTAAAAGCATTTACATAATGGTCTGATGAAACCAAAATTCATAAACACTAAACCTCAGAAGCAAAACACACACAGTTTGTTGTTGGCATAATGTATGCAGGATATTTCCTCTGTATGCTGTGAAATATTTTTCCAAAAGTTGCTAATATTAAAAGCGGTATT
Source organism: Gambusia affinis (assembly GCF_019740435.1). Lineage (NCBI taxonomy): Eukaryota > Metazoa > Chordata > Actinopteri > Cyprinodontiformes > Poeciliidae > Gambusia > Gambusia affinis. The sequence continues at coordinate 24,784,516 of NC_057869.1, read as the reverse complement.
CTTACAATTTAGAAATTATATTAATTAACATATTAAGCAATTCTAAAAGAAATTGTATCCCAGTTTTGCTATTCGTCTTTACTGCTTTAGTAGCGTTTCAAAGATGGGTAAAGGGCTTGTCTGTCAGGAATGAAGTTTTTTTTTTATATCTGAGTTTCTTTCAGCTTAATATAAAAGTGTTCGTGTATAAATTACTGTCAGTCATTAGCTTTCTGATAGACTTGTCTATTCATTCGTACTAAGTGATAATGGTTGAAAATAGGCACTCAAATGAACCTCTCCAGCAGACACATATGTTGTTTTTTAATGCTGAGGGAGGCGGACAGGGAGATGAACAGTCGGCACCGTGGCTGAGCATTTCTGCTTTGAACTGCAGCAAGGAAACGCAGCACTCCAGATGGTTTGCTCCTGAGAACCATTTGGAGAATCTACAAGGTGAGCAGCTTCAGGTTGATGGTGAATAATTGATTATTCTTTGGATATAAAGTTAAAGCCAAGCATCTGTCTGAGCAGAGGGAGCCGTACTTTAAAAAAAAATTTTTTATTGGATCTATTTTGCGAGAGCTGAAACTACATGTTTAGATCATAAATATTAAAGTAACGCTAACATGTAAAGTGGATGAATTTGGTCTTAATCAGCTTCCCAGTTTGCACCCAAATTATCTAGTTTCAGTGCAAAAACTCAGAAAAATGTTGCTTATTCAATTTAATTCAACCCTTTGCATCTGACAGTAAATGAGACGGCCATCTCTCAAAGGATACTGTAAAAACTGAATTACTTTTACACAGGTAAATCTGGTATATGTACATTTTAATAAAAACATTCAATGTCAAAATCTTGTTTGGGAATACAACAATCAAACCCCTCTGATAATTAATGACAAGCTGTTTAAACGGGTTTATCTTGAGTGACAGCTCCAAGTGTATTACTATTATTATTTTGTTATTTTTGCTTTTTTTCAGAAAAAACCCTCTTATAAATTCATTGATTTCTTTTGACTATTCCTCTGCCCCTTTCTTTCAGAAACAAACTTTTTGAGTGAGTGATCATTGATCAAAAAATGTCACTGATCAACAATTCGAGCGAAACTTTATCATACAATGTTGTAAGGAGTTGAGAAGATAATAGTATTTTATTGTTTGGGAAAAAAAATCTATTTCAAATTCAGTTTCAAAAACACAAAGGGAAATAAAATGTTATTCAAGGTTTCTCAAAGTTGTTGTTGGAGGCTGCTGACTGTGGGTAGGAAGGATGTCCTGTAGCAGTCTGTATCGCAGCAAATCTGTAGAAGCCTGTCAGTAAAGACACTGTGATGCTGAATGATAACATACAACGGTAGGTGCAGTACACCTGTCAATTGTACAAACATGAAGAAAAAAATTATGTCCTCCTTGTTAATATTGTGAAATTATGTAACATTTCAAGATATTTAAATGTAGTTAATCATACGCAAGTTATATTATTGCTTATAAAATATATGTTCTTTTGAAATACTGCTTATATGCTTAGACAACAAATTTAGAGTTGGTAAACTTTGAAAAACTAAAATATGTAATGTTTACATTGTGGCCCTTGGTTACCAGAAAACCCTGTCATCTCTTAGCAACAGCTTAGCAACAAATATTGTTATTGTTCAAAAAACATAAGATTTCCTCTGCTCTTTTAAAACAAGACTCATCTTATTCTACTTAAGAATTGTCAAGTTGGTGAATATTGGAGAAAAGTGAAAATATTTTTTTTACCATTAATGGTACACAGACATTGAACACAAAAGTAAAAATCTTATTTAAACTTCATGGCAGTTTGTTACCAGAAAAAAAATGCTCATCTCTTAGCACCAAATTAATAAGTAATATTGTTGTCTATAAAATATAAGTTCTTTTTAAATACTGCTTATATGCTTAGACAACAAATTTAGAGTTGGTAAACGTTGAAAAACTAAAATACCTAATGTTTACATTGTGGCCCTTGGTTACCAGAAAATACTGTCATCTCTTAGAAACAGCTTAACAACAAATATTGTTATTGTTCAAAAAACATAAGATTTCCTCTGCTCTTTTAAAATACTACATATCTTATAATACTTAAAAATCATCACTTTGGTGAATTTTACAGAAAAGTTAGTTGTTTTTTTTTATCATTGCGGTAGATATACTAGAAAACAGAAATTGAACATAAAAGTAAAAATCTGATTTATGCTTCGTGACAGTTTATTACCAGAAAAAGAAAAAAACGCTCATTTCTAAGCACCAAATTAATAAGTAATATTATTGTTTATTAATCATTAGTTCTTTCGAAATACTGCTTATATGCTTAGACAGCAAATTTAGAGTTGGTAAACTTTGAAAAACTAAAATATCTAATGTTTACATTGTGGCCCTTGGTTACCAGAAAAATGCTCTCATGTCTTAGCAACAGCTTAACAACAAATATTGTTATTGTTCAAAAAACACAAGATTTCCTCTGCTCTTTTGAAATACTATGCATCTTATAATACTGAAGAATCATCACTTTGCTGAATTTTATAGAAAAGTTTGTTTGTTTGGTTTTTTTTATCATTGATGGTAGATATACTATAAAACAGAAATTGAGCATAAAAGTAAAAATTGATTTATGCCTCACGGCAGCTTGTTACCAGAAAAAGAAAAAAACGCTCATCTATAAGCACCAAATTAATAAGTAATCTTATTGTTTATAAAACTTAAGTTCTTTTGAAATACTGCTTATATGCTTAGACAACAAATTTAGAGTTGGTAAACTTTGAAAAACTAAAATATCTAATGTTTACATTGTGGCCCTTGGTTAGCAGAAAACTCTGTCATCTCTTAGCAACAATAACAACAATTATTGTTATTGTTCATAAATCATAAGATTTCCTCTGCTCTTTTGAAACACTACGTATCTTATAATACTTAAGAATCGTCACTTTGGTGAATTTTTTAGAAAAGTTTTTTTTTTAATCATTGATGGTAGATATACTATAAAACTGAAATTCAACACAAAAGTAAAAATCTGATTTATGCTTCGTGACAGTTTATTACCAGAAAAAGAAAAAAACGGTAATCTCTTAGCACCAAAGTAATGAGTAATATTATTGTTTATAAAACATAAGTTCTTTTGAAATACTGCTCATCAGTTTGGACACAACAAATTTAGAGTTGGTAAACTTTACTAAATTAAAATATCTAATATTTACATCGTGGCCTTGGTTACCAGAAAATGCCGTCATCTCCTGGCAACAGCTTAACAACAAATATTGTTATTGTTCGAAAAACATAAGATTTCCTCTGCTGTTTGGAAACACTACTCATCTTATTCTACTTAAGAATTGTCAAGTTGGTGAATTTTGGAGAAAAGTGAAAATATTTTTTTTTGTCATTAATGGTACACAGACATTGAACACAAAAGTAAAAATCTGATTTAAACTTCATGCAGTTTACCAGAAAAAAACACTCATCTCTTAGCACCAAATTAATAAGTAATAATATTGTTTATAAAACATAAGTTCTTTTGAAATACTGCTTATATGCTTAGACAAAAAATTTAGAGTTGGTAAACTTTGCAAAATTTACATATTTAATGTTTACATTGTGGCCTTGGTTACCAGAAAACGCTGTCATCTCTTAGCAACTGCTTAACAACAAATGAAGCCTAGGCGCAAATTCAAACTGGAAGACTCTTTAGCCCCACCTGGCTCATCCTATCGGAGCATCCGTCCATCACCGCTGTCCTATCAACGCTGGACCAAGCCACGTCACGTCCAATCACCTTCCAAGGCCCAGCTGAAAAGGACCTCCATCCATGGCGTCTTCCGCTTCCCAGTCGCACTCAACCCTCCTCCACCCCTCCTCCACCTTCCCTCGCCCGGATCCTCAGGCTCGCATCCTTCTCCGATCTCCACCACCAGTGTCGGGTCCCGGGGGGATGACATTCCTATCCTACATCGGGAATGCTCATCCGAGCTTATTGCAATTCACAGTTCGATGACCACAGCCGGGGCCCGAGCGCCACAGAACTTTAAATTTATGTCTGTCAATACACCTTTCTAATCGCTGTTCATTTTCTCCGTCTGAGTCTCTCCAGATTGAAATATTGTTATGGTTCAAAAAACATGATTTCTTTTGAAATACTACTCATCTTATTCTACTTAATAATTGTCAAGTTGGTGAATTTTACAGAAAAGTGAAAATGTTTTCTTACTATTAATGGTACACAGACATTGAACACAAAAGTAAAAATCTGATTTATGCTTCGAGACAGTTTATTACCAGAAAAAGAAAAAAACTCTCATTTCTTAGCACCAAATGAATAAGTAATATTATTGTTTATAAAACACAAGTTCTTTTGAAATACTTCTTATATGCTTAGACAACAAATTTAGAGTTGGTAAACTTTGCAAAATAAAAATATCTAATATTTACATTGTGGCCCTTGGTTACCAGAAAACGCTGTCATCGCTTAGCAACAGCTTAACAACAAATATTGTTATTTTTCAAAAAACATAAGATTTCCTGTGCTCTTTTGAAACACTAGTATCTTATAATACTTAAAAATCGTCACTTTGGTGAATTTTGGAGAAAAGTGCAAATGTTTTTTTGCCATTAATGGTACACAGACATTGAACACAAAACTAAAAATCTGATTCATGCTTTGAGATAGTTTACCAGAAAAAGAAAAAACGTTCATCTCTTAACACCAAAGTAATACAGTATGTTTTAAGCTCTACCAGCTAAAATTGTGACTCCTGGAGCTCAGCGTTTGAATCATGCAGCTGATCTGGTGGTTACTTTGTGCTTGGATTTCTCCATGCCAATAAACTATTGCTGCCTTCTTCCTGCTGTTAACTTTGAGTCAAATAAATAAGTAAATGCATCGATATACACAGCATGCGAGCTGGGTGGTATATTCATCCTACACAATGGATCCAGTAAAACCCTCAGTAATCAGGGTATCGCTCAAAGCATTTACCTGAGCTAAAGAAAACGTCAAACCTTGTGCACAAACAGGAGCTTTTTAAAATGTATTTTAGACTTCAAACATCCATCCACATCAAAGCCAGGAATGCACTTAGCTAAAGTTCAACTTGTACATCTGTAGAAAAGTTTCTAGCACACACACACACACAGCCTGTAATTTCACTGTTCTAAGTAGTCGCCTTGTTCACACCGTTTTCCTCATGCAGAAGAACTTCAGCTTATCAAACGCGGGCCTCGTTAACAATGAAGCTCATTGAGACGGATCTAGTCAGCTCCTCCTCTGGTCTTGTGATGTGGCCTTTGAGAGCAAGAGCGGCTGGATTCCTAAAGATAGCAGTAATGTTGAGAGCAAATGTAACAGAGTTCATGCAGTTAAAATGCATAAGATAATCTTGCTATTCCTAAAGCTCAGATTCAAAGTACTGTTGTTGCACCCAAACAGTCCTTCCAGCACCACATTTTTGCAATTTTTCATATCGTATGTCAATTTCTCGGAGAAGAAAGACGAACTGCGTCCTTTGAATTATGGAGGTTATCTTTTACATCCTGCTTGGTGCTTTTGTCACTTCAGCCGTTAACCATAACAACTTTGATTGATATTGAAGGAAATTGCTTTTTTTTTACATTTGCTTTATCATGCCGAGGTGCATAAACATTTAATGTTTCCTTGGAATGTTAATGAGCAACAAAACAATTCATCAGACCACAGCGTCTTGTTCCACAGCTCCGTGGTTTAATTCTGATGCTTCCTGACCGGTGCGTGGCTAAAGCAACCATATGTGCAACAGACTGCGATGCACCTTCTATCAGAGCTCGTCGGTGCGATCGAACAGCACAGGACAGCATGCACTCTCCCCTCCATCAGAGACCCTGGAGTTGGTTCACCTACAGGAGACCACCCTCACAAGAGCAGCAGCTCCGGAGATGCTGTCCAGTCTGCCCCTTTGTCAAACCTGCTCAAACTTACATTTCATTTTACCTGCTCCTGACACATCAGATCCGTAGAGTAAATGATCAGTTACTGTTTGAAATACCCCACCTTTTAAATATGCCACAAAGAGGTAATCAAAGTTATTCTCTTTACTTTCGGTGGGAGGGATTTTTATTTTTTTTTTTGTCCAGACATCCATCACAAGTAGATATCCTATTTGTGGACTCTTGTATAGCCTTTAATAAAACACAATGAAAATAAGCAGGAGATGGATTATTTCATGAATGCAAAAGTATTTTGTAAATGTTGCTGACCTCGGGCGATAGTGAGCAACATGGGGAAAAAAAACCAAATGTCACTGATTTGATTTCAACCAAAGCAGCATCATAAAATATCAAGCCTCCTATCAGGGGTGACAGGTGAAAATGACAGAACGTGGAAAAAAAAAAAAATCACCTTATGTTGACCTTTAGAAACAAATTTTCAGGTCAAAATCAAGCATAGAGAACAGTAGCTGCTGGTAGGTAATTTCTCCACATCCTCTATTGTTTTGGAAAAAAATATAATAGAAAAAAAACAAAACAATGAAGAGTCTTCTCAGCTCTCTGTGATGCTTAAAGCAAACAGATTACTGAGAAAACTCCAGAATCCATCTGTAGGTTTTCCACTGTTTGAAACTGATGTGAAGTGGATCATTTCAGATGCCAAAGGATTTCTGACCATTTCCTCCCTCTCTCTGCTTGTCTTCCCATCCCATGACACAAAATGCAATCAGTGACTCGAGATCACATATTGCCCAGAAGAACTGGATGTTTTGTCTTTTATTATTATTATTATTATTATTATTATTATTATTATTATTATTATTATTATTATTATTATTATTATTATTATTAATCTACAGAGTCGGAGTTCAGCTTGCAACAGAACAGTTTCTTTCACAACCAGGAGAAGTTATTGTGAATTGGATGATCCCTCTTATGTTAAATAAGGATTAATCTGGAGGAGCAGAGCTCTTAAGTGCCCTCAGCTGCTGGCATAATGTGTACAATTAAATTCAATTCTGTCCACCTGAATGATTTTCTTGGAGTGAAAAATTTTCTGCAGTGCAGGAGGTAAAGTAACAATAGAAAAAATTAATAAAATTATAATGTGATTTACTCACCAGAGGGATCACTCTTGCAGTCCCCGACGTTGCACTTTTTGGTGTCGCTAGGCTTAAGCTTGTGGTCACACTGAACCTGATCCACCTCCTCTGAAGCCTCGGTCCTGGTGTCGACGCATTTGATGAGCCGATGCTGCAGTCCTCCTCCACAAGAAGCTGAACACTGCACGCGGAAAGATTTCACAAAATTTTCACAAAGCGAAATAATCCAGTTCACTTTTTTTCTCTCTTGTTCGAAATGGTCAACGTTGACAATTTATCATTTAGCTTTGCAGCGTGATTTCCAAAGTCAGAAGCTTGAAACCGTATTATCTCTAGTGTGAGCACTTTTTGTTTCCATTTAAATTGATTCAGAACCAGAATTTACATAACACTGATCCTGAGTGCTTTAGATGATGCAGTACGTCAACTGAGGAAAAGAGTCTTCATCTTCACAAAAAGAATGCTGGTGAAATAAATTATTACTTGTAATAAAAATTTGCCATGTGAACCTACAACTCTGGGATTAAAAAGATAACATCTGGGGAAAAAGAAAAAAAAAGATGTCTCTAATAATTATGTTTAGATATTCGGGGTTAATTTCAACAGAAGGAAGACATTATATTGAACAAAACACTCTCTCTTCAGTGAGAAATCACTTTACCGTGCAATGAAATGTAAACCGTGGACAATTTTGAGATCAAATTCTAGACTTCTGAGCAAGAAGGTTTCACATTTTCCAATCTAGCCTCGAAGAAAACGTGTGCATGTGTAGGAATATTACAAGATTTACCATCTTCTACATAAAATGTTCATGGCAGAGATTTTGTTTTTTTATAAAAAAGGACAGAAATTACAAATTCATTGGCTAATATCCATGATGTCAAAAAAGGGATTCTTCTGCCCCTTTAGAATTAAGAAGGTATCAACAATAAAATTGCTCTTAGCTGAAGTTGGACTGGATATGGCGTTAGAGTACCTGTCCCCACGACCCAGTGAGCCACTGAGCACAAGGCTGGCTGTTGCAGGACTGAATGGCGCTTGGCTGAAGGTCTTGGTCGCATCGATCATCCTCTGGACAGGTGACGATGCGCTGCTGCTCACCGCCTCCACACACCTCAGAGCACTGAGAAACACACACCGTCAGACATGAGTAGTCGGAACACATTTGTGGTTTGGGAGGAGTGATCAATTTGTCGCCTGACCGTGAAAAAAAAAATAAAAAATTGAGGTTTTAAAAATGTATTGCACACACGTCAAACGGACAGGAAACCTGCTTTAACTCCTCGGTTCGATAATAAAATCTGTCTCACAAAGAAGAATCACCAACGTCTTGCATGAATGTGATTCTGCTTCTTTTTTTTTTGTCTCCCTCCATCGGGTTTTGGGAGGCATCTCATGGAAAAAAAAAACAAACAAAAAAAACACACACTGCAGCTTTTGTTCAAATCTCTGTTTTGAAGTCACACAGGAATGACTACCATGTTTGTGCAGGAGAAAGAAGAGAGATGGGCTTGTTACAGAAAACAATTTCTAAACTTCTAAAGAATACTTTTTCTGCAACATTTATAAAACTCAGGCTGTGCCTCAGGACTTACAGCAGCTGGAGGAGTCAGAACCTTGCATACCAGGCGTCTTTGTTAGTCAGACAAAGCAGAAACATCACTCTGTGGTGAGTTTGAGTCTTTATCGAAACCACTGAAATCTATAGTGTGGCGACACATTGTTCAGTGTAAACGCTAGACACAGACTGAACCACAGAATACTTTATTCCTTACAAATAGAGAAAACTTCAAACTTGCCCATGAAGGCCAAATTGCAATGTTTTGTGACCAAAAAACATAAAGCACAGTTAGTGAATGAAAAAAAACAACAAAAGTCTCCCTTTGGTGGCATGCAGATATGAGACAGAAATATGGGGGATATTTTAATAGAGATCTGTCTATTGATTTATAGATTGATAGTTTATTGTACTTGAATCAAATGAAAGTTCGAAATCGAATTCACCTCAAATTTAAAGTTAAATGGAGTCCCTATTAACTTGAAGCCTCCAGGCGTTAACACTGACTAAGATTGAAAATAAAAAGTATTTATAAACATAAAGAAGAGATAAGACCTTTTTAGACAAAGGAGTTGTTTATGATGAGTAAAATATATTTCTTATATTTCAGAAGACCAAGGATATTTCAGCAGTAGTTTATAACCAAACACGCATTTTTTTACGTGATTGTTCGGCTTAATTTATTTTGTAGTTATGATGTTTATATATATTTTAATTTTAATTGTAAATTTCCAACACTTGCACATAACTTTAGACTTTTTGTTCGTCTGATGAGTTCATTTCTGAATAATAAATCAGATGATCTGTTCAATTACTTTAGTACGTCAAATACTTTTTGTTGTATTAATTATAGATCAAAAGATTTTGCCACATTAGTTTATTCCTTTGTATTTCCTGAATTTTGTTCTTTGTGCTTATTTTATTCCTTTTCTTGGTTTATGATGTCCTCTTCAGTTTTTCTCTGCCTCCAGGTTCTGTTGCATCTACTCTCCCCTTTTCCATCCACTTCTTTATCCCCATGTGTTTCACCTGATCTGCCTCTCATAAGAGCTCTTGATTCTTCCCTGTTTGGCGCCGGATTCTCTGTTTTCATGCCCAGATGCACATCTATTTCTTTGCTCTGTTCCATATGTCGTTTTTCCCGTTGTGCTTATTAAATTTCATGCCTCTCATCAGTGGCTGTCTAGGGATTGACGCTGTGTCTTTTCACCACAAAGCTTGACAGGTTGTCATGGTGCTTCTGTGTGCGAGCGGAGCGCTACAGGATGGGAGTGGGAATGTGTGTCTTTCATGCTGTTGTTTGTGGTTTTATTTATTTATTTTTGCACAAAGTGCAGCTGTAGGAGGAGCACAATGATGGGGAAACGCAGACTAATATAACACCTGTTATAACTCCGGAAAAATGTCTTGGTACGCACCGAACTTTGGGAAGAAAAAGTCCTGGAACGGTGAGGGATAATGCAAACCGGTGCATGCTGACCCACTTAAAGTAGCATGTGTAGCAACTGAGAGTTACATTTGCTAACAATTTAGGACCATTTGATTAAAGCATCTCAAAATTGGATATATTATGATGATACAGGTGCAGGTGGATGTCAAAAATGTTAAGGCTTCACAATCTGAGTGAACTGCAGAGAACAGTCCTCCACAGTCACAAGGCAAGCTGAAAAAGGTCACTGCTGGACAAGCTCACTGAAATAATGGAAAATTGAGTGAATGAAGGCCAACAACCAGGGTTAAGATGCAAACCCCAAATAAGACTTTGGGAAAGATTCACCAGGTGTAGGCTGATGTTCTTCAAGAGTCACCACACAGATGCAACCAGGAAAAGGGCAACAAATGTTGCATTTGTTGTGGTAAGCTAATCCTGAAGCAGAGACGTCATTAACTTCAGCTTACTAACGAGAACATCTCAGCTGAGCCACAGGCTTATTGCATGCATTCCACGATAATTCACGCAGAAGAAACTCAGAGTGTGTGTTCTGCACCGTGCATAGACAAGGGTCCATAGTGCTGATTTGAGAAATATTTAAGCTTTTTTCCAACATTTCAAGACATAATTTTCTTGTCGAGCTATTAAAGAGGCTCGTCTGGACACGCTTACGACAGCAGTGACTGTGTTGGAGCTGACGGCACTGTACTGAGTCAGCTCCCTGCTTTTCCACAATGCCAAATCCCTCACAAATGCAATTTATTTCATCCTCTCCAAATGAACACACACACACGCACACAGCAAAAGCGCCAAGCAACAACAGCATTCTGACAGTTCAGCATCCGTCCCGTCTTGCATCAGTGTAATAAATGAATATTCAGGAATTCCCAGAGAAAGGTTCACCAAGCTAAAACGGATCTGACAGCAGTGTTTCGGCAGCGCAGCAGTTCAGTGCTTTACAAAGATGAGAATGTTAGCGACACAGAGGCAATCTGTGTCTTATGTAACACTGTGCAACAAGGAAACAAGCAGATTTAAATATAGCTTAAGGGTCTCCAGGTATATTTCAATCAAACCATAAAAACATGCAGATATTTTTTCTATATCATAAAATACCATACAGTTTTTGATAGATTTCCTTCAGAGGGTTTTCTTTTTTTTTGAGAACTTTGATCACATTCAACAATTTTCAGCACAATTCATGGCCATGACTGCATATTTTCAGCTTGTTTTAAAAGAATGGGAGAGGTGGAAAATAATAGAAGACATCTCATCTGCAACTGATGAGCAGATGATTCTGAGAATTGCATCTTTCATAAAATCCAGCAAAGATTTACTACAAGACCTGACAGATGAGTCACTTGCTCTTCATCAGCTCTGAGAATCCTGCTCCATGTTTGTCTCTTAGGCCCTTTTTTTAAATCTAGATTCAGCTGAAGGCATACGGATAACTTCTCTCATTCTGACAAGCTGCTAGGAACACAGCTTCTGAAGGAACCGTCCAATTTAAAATTGGTTACATATAACTTCAATTCTGAGTATTCTGAGTCTTTTTAGCCCGAAGATTCATGTCAGAGTTAAGAGGCTGAAAGAAAAAGTTCACTCTTTGAAATAGTTGGGTGACTTTGAAAAAAGATGTTTCCGTAATAAAACAATGACGGATATTGTTGCCTCTGTGAAAACATCCGTAAATTCCCGGCTAATTCCAAAACAGATTGCTTACATTACACAAAATAAATTGATTGGGAAATGTCAGCTGGATGTGTGAGCGCTAATTAGCAACACAGAAGAAAGATTAAGTGAGCATTTTTGCTACATAAATTATCCAGAAATCATCCAAGAATAATAAGTGACTATGATGTAAATGCGGAAAAAGCTCTTTGCCTAAAACCTTCTGTTAAGACGCGTGCAGGAATTTGAAATCTGGGATCACAAGAAAAAAAAATAAAACCTGAGAAGAGGATGCAACTCAGCAGCCAAACCATCCAGGGTCCATTTTTGTGTCCTCAGGTAAAAATACTTTTGTTTCTGCCGATTGTGTTTTTAAAAACTCCAGCAACAAAATCTTCCTGCATGTGAATCTTCAGGGCCCAAACATGTTGAGGGAAAAATCAAACTTTAGCTCTACTTATAGAGTTTAAAATGGATACCATTTTTTCGAGGGGTAGCTGGACAGGACAAAAAGGCTGATAGAGAGAGAAGAAGAAGACATGAAAATGGCCCCGGGGACGGGAAGCAAACTGGGCACCAAAAAGTAAAAAAAGTATAGTTCTCCTCTGTTCACTATAATATAATACTACAGCCGCTATATGTGGTGCAGCTGCTCCAACAATGAGCCATGTGGAGCCCCAGTCATCGCCGATCTATTGTTGATAATCCATCACGAGTGAAACATGAACTGATTATGTAAAGTGAGCCTGGCTCAACCACTTCCGACAATAAAAACGTGAAGGACCTCAGACGGGTCTTTTCCTGTCTGAGGAGTTTCCTGTCAAAGCCCTAACGAGGACGTTGTGCTGAGGACAGGTGCAGCGGCTCATGGAAACTCCGTGTTTCTCTTGTGGTTTGCTTCCACACTTTTCTGCAGCGCGATGCCAGGAACCAGAGTACTTTGAAATATCTTACTTTTGGACAGTATGCTGCTCTCCACCAATTATCAGACTGCTCTCACAACATGTCATATTTTGTCTAAATATAACATTTTCTTTTAATTATTATTATTTTCTTTTACATCTAAATTAAATCAATTTTTTATTTCAATCATCTTATCAGAACCAAAGAAGAAAATATCACTTCAGTCTCCAAGATACTGCTCTTATCAATTTTTATTACTTCTTTCCTCTACATATATTATCATAAAAAAATACATTTTTTCAGATGACATTAGATTTATGTATTTTTCTGTCACTACATTTGTCTTAGGTGGCCATTGAACTATGCATCAAGATCAGATATCAATGTTTCTGCTGCCTTCAGCTCATTTTTTTCCTCAATTTATAACACAGAAAGGAAACCAAGCATCACTAGCAATGAGCCTGAAAACATTTAAAAAGGAAGAAATGAGTATATGATTCCCTTAAATGAACTACTCGATTACCAAAGATTCGACCAAATAATGAAGTATGACTACATTTCATAACTCTAAACAGTCTCGTTATTTAGCTCACCTGGCCCCAGGAGGAAGTGTACCAGTCCAGGCATGTCTGAACGTTGCAGGGCATTTGTGTTAACGGCCTGGCGAACATGGCCCGGCAGTGGAAAGGTCGAAGAGGTCGTTGGTTTCTCAGGTCAAAACACTGGACCTCTCTGAATCTCATTCCACCTTCACAGTTCTTGGTGCACTACGGGGTCAGAAGGGAAGCACATAAACCAACGAGGCATGAGAAAGCAGGACGACTTTTCCTTCCCGACAATAATTAGTTTGGTGAAACCCAAAATGTGATGGTTCAGAAGTGAAAAGTCCAACATATGCAGCGGAGTTTCATGCCGTCTCACCCTACTCCACTCCCCGACCTTCCACGTGGAGCACGGCCTCAGGTAGCACTGTCGGGCAGGCGCAGGCCTCTTGGTCTGATCGCAGTCAGATTCTGAGCCCGTACTGCAAACCAAGGTCCTCCAGACGGCACCCAGACCACAGCTGGTGGAGCACTGTCCACAGACAAAGTCATTTAAGAGAGAACAAGTCTGAAAGCTTAAAACCAGAGAGACATAAATCACATTTCCCCAGTTTGTCATCTACACTCCACTGGTTTTACACTTTGAGATTTAAGGGGTTAGAAACATTAACCACACCAAAAAGCAAAAGAAATATGTTTGAGGATGAAGGTTAAAAACTGTATGTCGTATTGGTCTATTTATACATCAAACATTTGATGTTTTAATTGTCATTACTGCACGATTAAAACAGGTAGAATGTGGAAAATAAGTCAAAAATACGCACGGTGCTCCAGTTACCAGTAACCCAGAAGGCGGGCCCGCTGTCTGACATTTGGACTGGATGCAGCCACAGGCCCGGCGGATGGGTTGGCAGAGATCTGGGCATAGTCGATTTTGTGCGCTGGGGAGGAGCTGAGCTGAATTTAGGAACGGCCGATGTGATCATCGACCGGTATGAAGGGTCAGGGTGACTGTTGCCGTGGCCCTGCGTCACTGAGGGAACGGATATTTCATTGTGGTCAAAATCGGAAAAACGAAACGAAGGAGGCTGGAATGTGGGGTCTGTTCCAGTTGTCTCGGAGTGTAGAGGTATCTGTTTTACATCTGGAGGAATATTTGTAGCTCCCTGAAGATTTTTATCCGACCTGACTTCTGTTTCAGTTACAGATATGGAGTCGTCAGATGTGCTTTGTGTACCTGAGATTAGAAGGAGAGGAATGGCAGGAGGAAAGGGTTCATGAGAGGGAAGAGGTGACCGTGTGCCCAGCTGGTCCCACCAGCCATCATCACTCGTGGCAACATTATTCTGATTCAGCATCCAGTCCTTTATTGTGAAAGCATCTGGTGTAGCTGTGTCCTGACTGGCTGTTTGAGGTATTTCTGATACATTACTGTCTAGTTCAGTCACAGCATGAGTTGCCTTCTCTGGCAACGGAAAGCCTAAAGGTTCTGAACTCCCTGCGTTTTTATCTGCAGAGATGTAGAACTCGGCCTCCTCTCGAGCGTTCGATTTTGTAGCAACAGCAGTGGTTTGATGTCTGGCAGCAGGAGCGCTGTGTGTTGGACTCACGGCGAGACGGTTTAAGTGATTTTCCTCTTCACTGAAAGCGGTGCCGTTATTTTCCACCTCCTCTCCAGATTGACCCCATGTTTCATCCTCCGCAGGTTGCTTTGTGCTGAAAACCAGACTCTGCATTGTGCTGGCGCCTCCAGGCCACAGACTTTTGCCTTTTTTTCCCGCTCGTGTATGCGAGTTCTTGGAAGGCGGCGACGGTCGGGTGGCAGACACAGGAAGGAAGTGATCTTCGTAAAGGAAGTCATTTATTTCATCTTGATTTACCTCCTCAGACTTCGCCTGTGTGTCATCTGTTTTTGTGCTTTGTGGCTCTTGACTTTGCAAGAGGTGGAGCTCTGTGATTGTCACAGCTGGAGAAGTAGCGGTGGGAGCTTGTGGAATCTCTGTCCAGGCATTTGCTGTCATGCTGTGGGTTGGCTTGGCTTCCTGTGGAGAGTTGTCCTCCTGCTCCTCCCCGAAGCGCCCAAGTTCATTCGATAAGTCTTCATGAAAGTTGATAAAGTTGTAATCGTAGTAAAAATCATCAATGTGAACACTGGTTTCATGAGAGGGCTCGTTGTCGTCAATGAAGCGGTTATTCTCAATGTTGTTGTGGTAGTGAAAATCATCCTCAACCGCATACTTATGGTCGTTCTGACTCCTCGGCTGACCTTTGGTGATGCTGAACTTTGGGGGAGGCTTGGCTTCAGGTATGGTATTTATTTCATTCAGCACTTCTTTGCTCGACCAGCCACTGCCGGACCATTCGATGTCTCCAAAATTACCCAAAACCTGGAGACAGTCCTGAACCTGGCAGCCCGTGACAGATGACGGTTTGTTTAGAGGATCACAATCAGCCGCGGTGTTTCTTGAGCAGGTGACATTGCGGTGGCGCAGTCCAGGACCACAGGAGACCGAGCACTGCAAGCAAGAAACACAAGACATATGGCAATTACGAGCATTTACATGTGCAAATTCAAACTGCGATTCAAAATAACACTGTGGAACCAAAATAGGCTAAATGGTGGATAAATGGGTTGCACTATTGCCAAGCAGCAAGAAGCCCTGGGTTTGAATTCCAGCCTGGCATCTTTCTGCAAGAAACTTGCGTATTCTTCTCATGGGTTCTCGCTGGGTACTCCAACATACACTCCAGAACTATGACTTCTAGATTAATTGGTCTCTCCAAAATTCACTCCTTAAATGCGAGTTTATGGCCGTGTGTCTTGTGCTGTACAACACCTCTCACTCACTGACCCTGGAGATAAAAACCTGGGACCCATCCGTCCATCCATTTTCTAACACCCTTGTCCCTAGTGGGGTCGAGAGGGGTGCTGGTGCCTATTCCCAGCGAACGTCTGTCGCAGGGCAACACAGAGACAGACAGGACAAACAACCATGCACACACACGCTCACACACCTAGGGAGAATTTAGAGAGACCAATTAACCGAACAATCATGTTTTCGGACTGTGGGAGGAAGTCAGAGAACCCGGAGAGAACCCACGCATGCACTCTGAGAACATGCAAACTCCATGCAGAAAGACCCCGGGGCAGGAATCGAACCCAGGACCTTCTTGCTGCCAGGCAACAGTGCTACCAACTGCGCCACTGTGCAGCCAACCTGGGACTCACTGCAGGACAATAGACAGACAAGATCTATATAGATCTATAGACATCCATATTTTTCCTTTTTTTTATTTCAGTCATAATAATGGGATAATATTCATATTAAATGAATCTAAGCAGTTTTACGTAATACGTGCCGTTCTTTAATCGGGCCAGAAAACATTCAGTTATTCAGTTATTTGATTACAGTTTATTAACTGTTATCAAAATTTAAAGTTATTATAAAAATGTTTGTTTAACATATCGCAATCTTCTAGATAATTAAAGTAATGAAGTAATATCGTACTGCCATACAATATTTAGTAGAGAAAAATAGACCCAAGGGGCAAAGAAGAGCTTCATATTCATGCTTTTATATCATTGCAAATAATTATTTCTGTATAATGCTATAATGGAATATTCAAATTAATTCTTTTAACCAAGAAAATTATGACACCCCTAGTCTAATTACTTTATTTAAGATAACAAATAAATCACATTATGAAATACTGGTTATTATGCTTTTCCAGAAATAAAAATAAACATTTGGGAGGAGCCCCAAACTTTTCAGAAAAACAATTACAAGCAAAAAAAAAACAAAAAAAAAAAAAACCAACAAAAGTGCAGGTATTCCTCTCACTGATTGTTAGACTACCAAAAAAATATATTTTTTAACAGGCAGAATGTCTTTTTGCTTGTAAAAGTTGACGGTTTAACGTATTTTCCCTATAGATTCTCCTGTTAGAACTAAAAATATGTTTACATTTTATTCAAAAGTTCACTCACAACCGCAGGCAAAAACAAAATGAATAAATAAATAGTTCAGCATGTGGGCAGGTTTTGAACATTTGGGAATCCATAACCACATTCAAGATGTTTTGTACATATTTAATTTATTTTACTGTAAGGAAACAGTTATGTAACTGTAATAAATCAGCTCTAGCAATAGGATGTTGCCTAATATGGTTTTAAAATCATTCAGTGTGCAATGAATTATTGCACATTATTCAATGTAAGATAACATTATCTTATTCTTGCAAATGAATAAGATATTTCTAAGATATAAGAAATGAATCATATTTCCAAATGATTACAAATTAGTTGAGTTAACAAGTGTTCAGTTTCAATCAAATTAAACATTTAAGGTACTTGTGCTGGAGATCAAGAAATAAATATTTGAATTATTTTTCATTATATTTCAGTTTATCCTAACGTTGTGGTAGAATATAGGTTTTATGTATTTGTAAATGCCATAAACACATCTTTTAATCACTTGTTATAGTCACATATGATTAAAGCCATTTACAATTGTATTCAATTAGGAAACACAGATATGGAGAATCTGGGAATAAAGAGCAAAACGGCTGAGGTTATGACCTGGATAAAATCCCTCAGCTTAGCTTTGAGTTATCTGTATCCCTGACAGGAGGGAAATGAAATACCTGAGCCATTTCTCTGGCATTTTGAAAAGTTTGATGTTTGAAAGCACAGAGAAATATGAATTAATGTGATGCACAAGCAAAGAAACAAATTTTGCATCTTTCTGTCTGCCTGCGGACAGTAAAAACTGACCTTTGACCAGCTGCCAGCATTCCAGTCAGCAGGGCAGGGGATGTGTGTGTTGCAGGCGGACGTGGACTCAGGTTTGGGGATGTGCTTGCAGTCACTGGGATCCAGAGCTTCCTGCTCCTCCGCACTGACAGCTTGAACACAGAGAACCGTCCTTTTAGCCTGGCCCAGGCTACCACAGCTTGCTGAGCACTTATGCCAATCTCCAACCCACCATCTGCACAGACGACACAAACAAAAGCAACGATTTCCAAATAATCAATCCGGGATGAAAATGACTGTGCCTTGCCGTGGTCCTAATGTGAACCCGCCAATTCGGCAGTGCAGTGAAAGGTTCTGTGAGTCGCTTTCATTGTTCCCCACAGAAAATGTTCATAATGTGTCAGGCAAAGGGTAAAAGAAAAGCTGCTCAAAGAAAAGGATTCAAATTTTGTTCAAGGAAGGAGGCTTTTGCCCAGATGATGAACACATATCTTTCTCCACATTGTGGTGAACTGAAATGGTAAAAGAGGAAAAAATAAATAAAAAGGATTTTCACTGCAATAAATGGCAGTGAAAGAGAGGAGGACCTCTTAAAGGTTTTCTCTTCCATATTTTCATGCAGGTGTCAAAAGAGTAAGAAAATGCAACACATTCTCACTCCCTACTCGTCATATATTGACGACTTGGGATGACTTCTAAACATGCGTCACACGTTTACACATCAGGTACCCCCTTCGCATCAATAATTGATGATTTGGGAAGGTTCCCTCAACGTCACATGTTTTCCTTCAATTATTGACGCAAAGGGTTCTCTCAACTGCTCCCTAAGCATGCAAAACCCACGATTTGGTTAGGTTTAGGGTAAAGGTTACGGTTAGGCTTAGGGTTGAACCCCTTGTGTTAATTACTGGCGCAAAGGGGGTACCCCACGCGTCAACATGTAACGCTGAGGGACCTTCACATGCGTCAATATATGACGAGTAGGGAGTGAGAATGGGTTGGCAAATAATATGGGTTGGGTTAGCATCAAAAACAAATAAATAATGGCTTAATGTTATACTTGCAATTGACGGAACGTATAAAAACACGAAATGTCTTCAAACTGAGAGCTGTAACTTTGGTAAACACACTAAAGTAAAGGGAAATGAAGAGCTAATCTATTTCAGCCACATAACTCTTGGGTAAAAATATGAAATCCTCACTAAGTCGGCTGTTTATTTCTGTTCCAAGCAAATCTATAAATGAATAATTTAATAAGTGAAAGAATGAATATGGACACATGAACCGAAGGAAGTACTTAGTAGTGCACCCATAGCTTTTCTAATAATACTTAAGGCATGGATATGAACAGAAAACAATGCCAGTTCCAGCTCTGTCGTGTTGGCGGTGACAGAAAAAACTTTTGGCCAATCAACTGGGAAGGTTTCCACCAGATCCAGACTCTTTGGTAGGAATGTCATTAAGTTCATTTGCTTTCCCTCAATAAAAGGTTCAAAATCTTTAGTTCAGCCTGAAGAAACACTTCCCTATCAACACAGCTGTTACTGACTGCGGGAATGAGAAAAGTCTCAGAAACTTTAAAGTCCGTCTGTGTCCTTTCCAACATGGGTAATTGCTGCCATCTGCCCCGCTCCTCTAGCTGAAACACAGCTGCATGTCATCAGCAATGATGAAAATGTGCTTGTCAAATTTTTATGCATCACTGCCATGGCAACAAATTAATGTTCCCACATGATTTCAGGGGCAATCTCAGAGTCAAGAGTCACAAAATCATCAACAATCTCTATGTCTGCCTCCCTTCAGGACACTGAAGATTGTTTTAGCTTGATTTTTCAAATATATATATAAATTTTTATTTTTGTTTCATTTCTGATCATTTTCAATTTTATTTCTTCCAATTTCTCTTCAACATCTGTGTACATTTTCTACTTCAAAGAACTTACTGCCAGGCTGTGTTGACGTCTTTATTGCACATTTTAAAATCTAAACATTTTGGGGGTATTTGGTGCCAACTTAAAAAGCAGCCAGCCAAGAACGATCAACATCTTTTACTCAATTCTCTAGATTCATTTTCTTGAATGACTTCTACAATCTTTTAATTTGTTTCAGCATACAGATAGAATTTTTTTAGGCATGTTTTTTGTCATTCACCGATAACAGTGGTGATTCCATCATTCATTTCTCTTTACACAGAATGACTCTCTAATGTTCTCCTCTGCCTTGCCTGTAAAAGAATATAATTTATTATTTATGACAACTCAGAGAACATTCTGTAAGAATACAGATTGTATATTTCTCTCAGGAATCGTATTGATCTTGAAACGTTGTCAACGGCAGAAAAATCAAACTAACTGCAAAACACAGATAAAAAGCCGAGTTTCTTGAGTGCAGACTTCAACAGGTAATCACAAGGGTAATAATCTTTGGAAGGTAATTTGACCTTCTAAATAAATGCTACAATCGCTCTTTCTTTGGTTTCAATTGCAACACTTAATGTGTGAGAAGCCCTCGATGTCATTATCCGTGCTCTAGTTAGCTGAGAAGTGAAGCAGGTGAGATGCGTCACTCCTGCCTGGGATCCTCAGATGTAAAAAACAAAAACTGAACTCAAACTTATGATGAACTTCATAAACAAGACATGAGAGAGAGAGAGAGAGAGAGAGAGAGAGAGAGAAAGAAAACAGAGAAATGAGTGAAATGGGGACAATTAGTGAGTGCGAATACGTAGAGACTAAAAATGAACAGGTAACAGGAGCTAGAAATGGAAGCGGCTTAAAAAATACTGATGACAGGGAGTAAGAGGCAAATCATACCCCAATTTACATAAGGTTTAAAATCAAATAAAAACACATTTAATCTCCAAAAGGTTAAGACGAGACCTACACAATCATGTCCGCAGTGAAAGCAAAGGGGATTTCAGTTCAGAGCTACTTTATGTTTCGAGAGAAAATGGAGTTTCTTTTCTGAGTCTACCAAAGTTAACAAGCTACACTTTGGTACCAAACAGTGTGTGGAAGTAAAAAAGAAGAAAAGAAAAACATGTTCTCTGATCTTGAGTTGTATGGTCCATTATGAAGTAAGAAAACCTACATTGATGGTGGAATGATATGCTTTCAGAAATAACCAGGGCTGGTTTCACGTAAACGTGGACAAATGCTACAGAAAACCTTCAGTTTCAGAATCTGATGTTAACAGAGTCATAAGCTGATTTAAACATTTCCTCTAATCTGAGCGAGTGGGAAAGTCTTTTCGCATTGACCATCAGTGAGAAATAATGTTTGTGTTTGCTCCATCAAAGCATGTAAACCCTCCATGTAAAGTGTTTTTAAACCCCTATAACAACCAGCTGAGTGTTATAAACAACATTTCATTATGTTTAATGAAATTTTATATATCATTAAACATAGTGTCAGATTGTGAAAGTATTTTCCAGAAACTTTTCAGGGTAACTGCATGTCATTTTCTCCTCACCTTACTAAAACCAGATCATGCTTTCTAAAAATAAACAGACAAAAATGAAAGAAAGTACTTATCCTCTGAGATCAGGGAATCTTTATGGAGCTAGGATGAAAGTTGTACATATATATATTTTTTAAAAAACTAAATATAGTACCTCAAGTATTACTTCTTTTTTACAGTATGAGTAAGGTGCTCTTGTCTGGCAAGACATCATATCACATAATATAATTTGTAGTTGGGCTGCCATGTAGATGTAAAACAAGTTGTGTTACATGCAGAAGTCAGGAAGGAAATGAATGAGGGATGGATAATCTGAAACGGATTCTCCTCAGGATGGCATACAATCAAAATACTTATAATCCTACTTCAAAAGCCAAAGCGATAGAATGATTTACATTTCGCCATTAACGCCATATTAATACAGATTCAGGCTTTTTCTTATTTTCAGGGTAAAACTATAGAAGCATGGAAAATGCAGCAGGAAACAAAACGTGCCCCGTTTGTCTGAGAAAGCGCAGTGTGTCGTAAGTTACAGCATGCCTGGATGGCCGACTCACATGGCCGGGCACGGATCTCTGCGACAGCTGGTTTGGTTGCCATCAAGCCGAATGGAGGGGTCACAGAGATGCTCCTCAGCTATCCCGGTCGTCTTTTCCACACAGAAAACAATCTGCCTCTGCACACCTGGAAAACAAGTGGGAGCAGAACGAAAAAAAAAACTTTTCTGACTGGGCCGTGACACGGAGCAACAGCAGTATGCTTTTAAGTTACAGCCATGGGAAAAAGAGATTCCCATAGCAGTACTGGCAGAAAAAGAAAGTAAAAAAAAAAAAAAAACCCCACTAAATCAGACACTGCTGCTACCATATGCCATTATATGGCTAAGGGGGGAGAATGGCAAGTACTTCCAGTTAAAGCGACGAGTAAGTATCTCGGGTTTTGGCAGCAAGCTGGTCTGCAGTGTAGAGACGTGTGTTAGCACAGTGGCAGGAAGGAAAGACATCATCAATTACTCCAAGGAGGAAACCATTGCTGCCTATGGTGAGAGAATCCTTCATGCCCTCTGGTTGGTGCTTTTTACGCTCCTGCTCGGAAAGCAAATAGAAATGAAAATTTCTACTGCCATCAAGTTGGTGAATGCTGAAGGCAGCCTGTGGCAAACAATGATTTTGAATTATTCATTAAGCTTTTAGAAGAACCTTCCCCACAAGGTCCAGGTCATGCATTTCCTGTTTCGGTTATTTAATTGTGAAGCCTGTCACTGGAGTAATTTAATCTGCCCTATGTGTCACTGACATCTTGCATTCCCAGATTCTCTTCCATCCAAGAAATTTGCAAAGTCATCAGTTGCCACTGAGCCTTTCCAGATTTTGTATGAAGGATCATTTGCTCTCCAAAGCCTCCGTTTAGAGTTTCCAAGTATCATTTAGAGAGAGTTAGGTTGATTAGATCAATTCTGTTTTATGATTTGATTATTCTTTACTACTGAATTCATGCTGCTACTTAACCCCGCTAACCATATGCAATTCTAGATAATTTGAGGACGTTCAATTATTTGAGTGCACGGTTCATAAATTTAAAGGAGGTACTCAAAGACAAAAAGTTTGTAAAACAACACCACTGAGTCTCCTTGAGAGTCTAAATAGTACCTGGCTTACAGTCCAGAGCAAGTTGTCAAATAGAGGTAGAATGACCAGCAACGGGTGAGATCTGTGAAACCTAGCTGACATTTCTTTCCAAGACTTTTCGTCTAAAGCCGTTTTTGCTAAGACTTTTTATTCTGATACCATTTAGTCAGAGCTCAGATGTTTTTTTTTTTATGGTCTGACATCCGAGGATGTTTTCCTGAGAGCTGAGGATGTCCTCATGTACACCGTACAGCTGCAAGTGTTAATCTGTCACAGAAGGGAGTAAATTAGGTTAAGATCATACAAAGTAACTTGGCCTATAACTACTATGAAAAGGAAAAGTATTATTTTATGTTTAATTCAAGATACAAACATTTTTCTTCATACGCATCAAACAGACAGGCACTGCCCAGCATCAGCAGATATTTCCAATATGCTCACATTTTTGAAAAAGACTAAGACATGTTGGGGAAATGCTTAAAAAAAAAAGTTATGAAAATATCCTACATTTACATTGTGGCAGTGGTGATAGCACATTTTTTTTAGATTTTCAAATCTAAATGTAATGCACATACCCTCTAAATAACAATAAATAAAAAAACTAACATTTTTCTTAAAGTATAAATGCTTTTCTTTTTAAGCTAAAGCAGGAGCTGTGACATTTTACAAATTAAAAAAAACATTGCTTCAGTTAATAAAAATACATTTCAAAGCATTATTATTATTATGAAAAACAATCTTAATTCAGTTTTGTGGACAATGTCACAGTTTTGTTAATGTATTTTCCCCCCCCTTGTGTACAGAAATGACTTAATTATTTTCAAGTAATTTAGCCTGGCATTTCCTGCATTAGAGCTGTTTGCAGAAAACACTGGTTTGCTGAGAAGAAAAAAAAAGAAAAGACAAAACATAATAATACATACCAAACAAATGATAGGCTGGCCAGAAACACATTTCAGTAACTAGCCCCCTTTTAGAGAGCCAACTATGAACTATATTACACACAGCAGTACATCTAAGGACACCTCTCCTTAAGCTCTGACAGGTTTATCTCCAACTCCATGCACATTTCCTCTCACCCTCCAGAGGGTGAGAGGAAATGTGCAGGAGATTTCACTCTGCAGGAGCAGGAAACAACTAACAACCCCCCGTTCTGATCCTTCTCCAGGCCAGAGTGCAAGTCTGATAGCTAATTTACAAACAGCAACTCCCAAAATGTCAATAGGACCAGGTTAGACTGAAAGCCAGACAGAGAAAGAGAAAGGAAAACAAAACAACTGGAAGATCTTCTTGGGGAAATGTTTATTCAGAAATACATTAAATTCATTTTGCGTGAGGGTACAGTCAGTTTTTTTTGCCACCACTGAGAAACAACCACCATTTTTCTCTCTATGAAAAAAAAGAAGTCCAGAGAAAGAAAATATGGTTATTATAATTTGTTTTAAGAGAACAAATCTGGTTGGATGCAAACTCATGTATTTAAACATTCTTTGTCGCACACTGACGCGCGGATAAGTGCAGGCTCCCCTCTGTATCACTAATGTACCAATTTCCCAAACAACTATTTTAATATAAGAGTTTAACAAAAAATTTACACCATTTGCTGCAAAACACTTCACCCCTTCAACCTCCAAATATTTAGTGAGCCTCTCATAAACCGCCTACATGAGCAATTTCAATCAGCACAAGACTTTCATGACTGATTATGAGGAGGCTGCTGAGGAGAAAGACTGATTCTTGCATAGAGTGATAGCTTATAAACAACAGACCCTCTCTTTTAGTTTTAAAGGATTGAGAAAATAAAAAAAATAAAAAACAGTCTAAATCACCACAGGAGGTAAACCTGAAACAAGACAATCATATTTTGTTTATATATATATATATATATATATATATATATATATATATATATATATATAATTTTTTTTTTCTTACTTTCAGTTCATGTTTTACTCGCAGGGTTAAACGGCACAACAGTAATATACAGACAATAACTGTGATTGCAAGAACATACTACTTAAAGTCTATATATAAACATCTGCATGTCTGTGGAAAAAATGAACACTGACGCAAATTTAGTTCCCAGCTGAAGTCGATCCCCTCAGTCATATGAAAAACAATTGTAAAAAAAACAAAAAAAACTACTTTTCATGGCTAAATATGCAAGGACTTTGCTTGAAGAGATTAGCCACTGATTTCCTAAATCTGTGGAAGTTGGGTGATATTTGTACTAACAGAGGAAACAAAAAGTAAAAAACTGATCTAAAAGAAAGTACTAAGGTATGTTGTTGTTTATGTGATAGAAAATCCTACTGTCTTGCTGTTTATTCAAGTGGCATTCATGCATGTGGTACTCATCGTTGCTGCTTTTCACTGAAGTCTTCGAAGGCCTGTTTGTTTTCAAAAAGGCATTATGAAACATTTTGTTCTGTATTTTTAATTTTTTTTATTAATTATTAATTTATAATTTATGAATTATTTATTAATAATTTCAATACTTCTGAGGTTAATGCCTCTAAGACATATTTGAATGTTAACGGCAGAAATAAAATTAGTGCACTATGTCTACAACAGACAGGAAATGAATTCATTAAACTGACTTCATGAAAGCACACACAAAATGCATTGATTTTACTTATGTGCACTGGAATGCATATTTTACCAAAAATGTAAAGAGACACAAAATGAATGAGAACATGATGGGAAGCATTATGGAAAACTAAATGCTATAAAACTGGTTACATAACCGCATCTAATTATAATCATGGTTTAATTAAGGTTTAAAATCAAGTCCCACATATATAAAAAAAAAGATCTGATGGTTGCAGCTAAGATGGGGCGTAATTATCTAAAATATGGTTATGAGCTGCTCCTATTCAGAGGCAACTCAATATCTATTTCTGTGCTGCTGGATTAAACAGAGAATCCCCCCAAGGTGCAGAGGGGGACATGTTACAAATACTGACTGGAAAAGGCCTTTTTATTTATTTTAGGAGCAAGTAGGGTGAATGCATCAAAGTAAAAACAAATCAAGGACTCCCTCACAATGCGGACAGCTTGCTGTCTTAGTGAGCACGGGCCCAATCAGATTTGCCACGGCTGAACTGGTCAAGCTGGACGGGGGTCCTTGAAAAATCCTCTGAAAGTCAGAGTCACCAAACAGATTAGATTTCACTGCTTCAAAGTACTTTGTTTTTTTTTTTTACTGCTGCGTCTTCCAGGAGGAAAACGTGTCATTTGGACAAGATTTCATGTCCATCTAGCAAGGGAGGTTTGAAAAAGAAAAAGAGAAAGCACCGCACTTTTCATCTTCGCAAATCATCTTTTGAGTCATATGTTGTTTTCTTTCCACTTCACAACTGGATATCACCTTGTGTTGGTCTTTCACATTAATGTCAAATAAAATATATGCATGTTTGTGGGTGTAATGTGACAACATATGGACAACTTTAAGGGGTATGGATACTTTTGATTCATAAAGCCTGTATGAATCTACAGAGAATGGATTCTTCTCTGGATTAAGATTTCTTTATGGAAAACTCACTTATTTGAGGCTTATTTCACAGAGTGCATTTAAAACATTTAAAGGAAAATTCAGACTGGGAAGGATTCAAGTAAGAAATGTAAATACATCTATCCCTGATCTGAAGAATTATATAATACAAAAAATGTATAGCCTCTTGAATCATAAATTGTCAAAATGACTTAAAAAACCTGCAGGAATAAGATTGTTCTGTAGGCTACAAGACAACAACAAAGAAATAAAAACAAGCCACAAACATCTCAAACACTCCACAATTACTTACTATGTACGTAGAATGGTTTGAAATACAAGATATTTTAAAATTGGAGAAGCACTTTAATCAAATGTGACTCTGCTTCGTCTTAGATCATCTACAATCTCAGGCAGTCGCTCGCCTTTCACCTTTCTGCAGAGGTTGTTTCACAATGAGATGATTAAACACTAGTCGGAATCAGAAATGAGTCATCATCATTCGTTTATATCCAGATTTAAATAAAATAAATGGAGAAAACCGAGAACGAATGTACAGGAGTAGTCTGGGAAAATATGGAAAAAATACTTAAAAAAAAAAAAAAATTTTAAGGGGTTTTATGAAAGTTTTCAATAGATGCTACTGCAAAGTTACCGCACCCTTGTGAGGATCAAACTAAATCTCCAAACAGCCAAAGGCACTTGGTGAGAAGACTTATCTGCTCAACGACACAAGCAACTCTTCTTCATGTCTCCACCTTATAGCAGAATTAGGCCAGTAGCTTCTAATATTTATTTCTGGGATGTACAAAAAGAAAAAAATACAAACAAGGGCCCAAATGAACATGCTTCTCTCTATTTAGGTCTTTGAAAAACTCTGCAGTAAACAGAGTAAAATGATGCAGCTGGTGACGCAGGTTTGATGACGTAAAGCTCCTGCTTTAGTGTGATGTGAGAAAAAGGCTACTCTTTTTTTCTTTTTCTTTTAAGGTTCATGAGAATATCGGCACAGGATGTAATCAGGCCGCGTGCAACAGCAGGTGAATATTACACGAGACATTAATACCTCAGCACAAAGGCGGATCGGTGATCAAGTCGTCAGCAGCACCAAGTGGAGGAGCTGATGTGGTCAAAAGAGTCTCCTGTTAGACTTCTAACAAGTGGCTCTGCGCACAGGGAGATAGTGCTGGAGCAGATTAGACTGCACTCTGCAACCACCATCAGCAACACAGCTGATGAGGGGAGCATTTTTATAGAAGGAATTTCCAGCCCTTCATCAGAGCATCAGAGAGTAAGCTGCTTTGAAGCTGAAGGGTCACCAGGACACATTTTCTCCTGCGTTTTCTAGTCTGCATGAAAGCAATTTCTGGAGCAATCTGTGTGGATTTCTGCCCGACACTTTGATACCTGACATGTTGCAGCCAGCGGATCAAAGGCGGCCCTCAGATGTTCGTTTTCACACACCACTCGCCACCTGTAGCGCACGTAGCTGTAATAGGTCCATACTTAAAGTTGCCGTAGTCGCAGCATGCAGCGGTTAGGTTTGTGAAACCCCCCCCCCCAAAAAAACAACATAATTTCAAATGCAGCACAAGTTTTTTTGTTCTAAATTCTTGAGAATGAGTCACATATGGAAACCCCCCCCCCAAAAAACACCTGCAGGTAATCTCCTCCTCTCTTTTTTAATCTAGCTTTTAAAGTCTGAGGCTAAACCTAATCTTACCTCTTCCACAGGTAACACTGCACTCAGTCCACGATCCGTATTTCCAGAAGTAAACACGCCCGGGACTGTCGCCATCCTCTGAAACACTTTGACTGACTGTGTACTCATATCGCACTCCAGGATTGGTCTCCTGGAACAGAAGCTGGGACACGAGGCGGAATCGTTACAAAAGTCTGCTGTTGGTGTAACCAACTATTCTAAGCAGCACAGAACTGAGGAAAAGTAAATGACACAAAACCAAAATGAAACAGAGATGCTGCGCCTTAAAACACACAGATCTGAGTTAGGAAACTAGAGATATTCGAGTTCTTCTAATAATCTTAACCTAGAAGTTCGGATGCGGCTCATTTTCCAAGAACTTTTAGAGCACAAAATAAAAGTAATAAAAGGAGTAAGAAATGCGTTTCCACCAGTTTTTCTGTTCAGCTGCTGTTGTAACCCCATTCTTTATCTCACCAACCTTTGCTGTCAATTTAAACAAGGATAGCTGGAGGTAGCAAACAACTGTCACTTCCAGGTATGATTTTAAAAAGTTATTACTTTTGGTTTCCTGGTACTGATCAATAAGTGAAAACAGAAAAAATAACAGTTGAAGCACTATGATCGCTTCAATGGTTATCCATCAACAACAAACCTGCAAAACATTTTCAAGGACATATTTCTTTTCGACTTAAGCTAAATTACAGTAAAGAGAACCGAGTTAATTCCAGGTCCAGAAAATTAAAACAAGAGGTAAATAAAACCTGATTGACTGCAAACGGACGGAAAAGAAAAGAACACTGAAGATTTTGTGAAGTGAATGTGTTTGAAAACTTTTGTATTCCCTCATCGGAATATGAACAATTGAGCAAAAAGTTAAAGTAAAAAAAACCCAAACAAAAACAAAAACAATTTGGCAGTAAGCAGAAATGCAGAAAATGGGATAATATTTTCAATTAAATTATCAGGTTCAACTCATTTGAATTCCATAATGCAGACTGTTTCACAGTCATTTATATACAAACATATTACCTTGTGCCAGAAATTCAATTAAAATACTTCTATCACAAGGCAAATATGTGATTTGCTGCTGAATTGATAAGTTTGCACACTTTAAAGCAGAGGGAAGACATTGTTGGATACTTTATGAGGCATTATCAAAGTACAACATATTGCCAACTGTGTTCATAACATTCAGATCAATAACAACTTCCTCTGGTGTAGCTTTTCATGATCATCCTCTCTCCATTAGACCACTGCCAACTGATTACTCCATCAGCTTTTATCTTCTCTAAAGCTTTAAGGCAACATCCCAGAAACTTCCCGACTTGTGTTTATTTGCGTTGCCAGGTCTTTGGTCCCGTCATGATGGCAGCGAGGTTGGAACTCAAGAAACCGATTCTGTGGACCGATGAGCTGCAGAAGTGAAGCGCAGGAGTTTCTGTACATGATCAGCCGAGTGATTTGTGTGAATCAGAAACGTCCGTCCACAAATCCAAATAATTTAACAATCATGTTTCTCAACTGTAGGAGGAAGTCAGAGTACTCAGAGAGAACTCTGTGAATACAAACCAATTCTTAACTTTTACGTGATGCATCTTGTCAAAACCTTTCATGGACTGGTTCCCTGTCTCTGCATCCGAAATAGATTTGAACTCAGCATTTACATTTGAAAGTGAGAAAACTGGGAGAATCAGCTCTGAATGAAGGCGGCGAATGGTAGTTTAGTCATGAATTGTGCTTTTGTTGGTGGAATAGAAAACTCCAACATGCTAGATGTAATAAAGGAATCAATTAGATACAAGGAAACACATTTTCCCTCCATCTGATACCAAATATGAAAATAGAATAGCTTCTTTAAGAAAATGGGGGAGAAAAAAAAAATCCCCTCCAAATTCACAACAAACGGCATCAAGAAAAAGGGTTGGAGGTTTTGCCACACCCCTCCACATTAAACGGACTGATACACCACCTCAAAAGAGCAGCGCGTGCAAAATAGTCGAGGAAGCTCAAAGTGTTTTGCAAGAAGCAATTCTAACTTGCCGAGGGCTTTGCAGCTGAAAAACATGGAGATGATTTAATCTGCTGGTTTTTTTTTTGCTGCCCTCGGTAAGTTTTCAGCCAAACTTTAGTGCGCCGCTCACTCCAAGTTGGAGAGAACTGTCACAGGAAGAAGAAAGACGTAAATCTAAGTTGTTTTTCTTGTGGTATGATTTAATCAGTTCCTTAATTTTGCTATGAAGAAGTCTTGGCTCACTCTTCTTCCCTTCACTTTATTAAGGCTTTCAGACATTCCTCAATGCTGAACTTTTGCATTCCTTCTGCACCATTTTAGTTTGCAATGTACAAATTAATCGGTCAGAAAATCTGGGCCAGTTTTCCTTAATCCACCCAGATTTTTCCGTCCATGATCATCGGTTCAAACCTGGAAAACGAAACACGTGCTGCTACACCCTCCACCCAGAGGAGGCTGAGTCTTTGCAGCTGAAAATACATGTTCTCCTCTATGAGCTCTTTATTGTCCAGAATGATCTTCTTCACAGTTACATACGAGAATGTTTGACTCTGACCTTTAATCGGTTTACAGATTGACGACTATTAGCAATTGCTTCTCTAAGGTCATTACTTTCTCCTCAGCACTGTCTCGGTTGACAACATTTTCCCTGACTGTAGGAGCAAAAACAAAATAATCCATCTGTTGCTTTTATCTATTGACCTGCAGCGCTCTAAACAAACAGTGCACTGATTTTAAGCATTGACATGAAGGGAGGTGTTGCCTTTTAAGGGACAATCCTACCTGGATCCACAGCGGCTCCATCGTGGGCCCAGGAGACGTCAGGTTCTCCAGCTGCCCCGTCCTCTCGTAGGTGAACACGGCTCCCGCCGCCTTGTATTCCCCGTTCCACTGGATCGTCCAGCCTCCATTCAGAAAATACTTGTTGGGGATGTCACTCCGTAGCGCCAGGAAGTTTCCAGCTTCAGTGACCTCTTCGATTAGGATGTCCCAGGCTCCCTCCGGGATCAGTCCAATGTCTACATAGCCTAAACAGCAGCACGTCTGTTAGATTAAACATTCACCAAGACATCCCAGGAACAAATACGGACAAATTAAATGAACATGCAAGGGTAGGAATTCAGAAAATTTATAAAATATATAGTGTGAGTTTTAGTTTAAGCAGAAGTTCATATTTCCAGAAGTTATTTTTCCTTCTTTTTTGTTTTTTTATAAATTGTAAATTTGCAACTGTAAAACAATGCTGACCAATAACATATCAGGGGTAAAATAAAAAGAAGAATAAAAAATCTTCATCAGTCAAATAAAATCCACAGAAGCCTTTTCCTTTTTAATCATATCGTACAAATTCACCCTTTTATGGCGTGTCAAAGCATCCTAATCTGTAGAGAAACATACCAAAACCTTCCCTCTCTTCAAATGTTCTCCTGACGGTTGTGCAGGTGGAGCCGTTGCCGTTGCAGACGCCGCAGCGATCCTCGACAGAGCTGGAGTTAATCACATAATCGCAGCCGATGCTCTGCAACAAAACAGGCCCAAGAGGTGTCAAACGGCATCCTATCAGACTTGAAGGGAGTGGGAGGCAACATTTACAGTTTGTCTCTAGAGAGATAAGCTCTTGAAAAGGATCAATTTATACTTACTTTACCTAGAACATGAAAAAACCCCAAAACAAAACAAAACACAAAAACAGCTCATTCTGCGTCATTGAGAGCGTTGAGTTCAAGAGGAGAGCAGACACAAAGGAGAACGTGTAGTTCTAGGTTGTTTTTTTTTCTGTGTTGCTTTGCTGTTTTTATCTCCCTCCATGCAGAGTTGCTGCTCCCACCAGGTGCAAAAATGATTTAAAAAAAAGGCACGATATTTAACAAAACAGAGAGAGACGCTCAGCGGTAGACGTCAGTTCATTAAATTAAATTATACGAGCAAAATATTATTTTAATACAGTGCGGATGTGTTCATGCTGGTTTCACACCATTCCAGGTGAAGCAAAGATAATGAAACTAAGAAGCTTTTAAATTAGTCGATCAGGTTGTTTTTGATGTGGGAAAACCAGCAAAAAAGTATTTCTGAAGCGCTTTAATTCGATTTTTTTTCTTTTTTTGTTCAAAATGTCGGACTTGTTTAAACCTCCTTATCTGTATATGAATAAATAACAGCGGCAGGTCAACATGGCATTTTAGAAAAACGGCAACAAAAAGTTTTCAAACTTTTTTCCTGATTCAACCCTTTAACATCGCTAAGAAAAACAAAAACAGATACACGTCATGCAACTAAATTGCAAATGCAGACGCTGCCTGGAGTATGCTGAACTGTTTGTTTTATCTCCAACACATTTTTAATAATTAATAAACGCAACTCAGAAATAAATGAATAAAGCTGTAAAATGGGCACTTTTAACAAAAAAGAAGCTGTGAAGTTGATGATTAAAGTAGAAGAAAACAGGTTATCCTAAAACTGCCTTAGGAATGTTGCAGTCTTATTTTTCCACAACAGAATAAAAGTTAAGAGTCTCATTGGTTTGGAGACACTGATCTCAGTCAAACAACGTAAAGGAGGAATAAACGACGCACACAATAAAGATCATTCTTTAATATCGCAGTGACTTTTCCGTTACTAAAGCAGGCAAGTCAGAGAGTATTTGGGTGAGTGACAAAAAATGTCACTAAATGTCAAAACGCCAGGTCTGACTGGTGTCCACTCAGCATACAAACATCGTCTATCAGCGGCTGGCATTTTAGCCCGGGGTGAAAACACCATGTTGCGCTCTCACCTATCTAGACGGATAACGGCGGCTCATTCTCCTATCAGCATGCTCATCGTCACGCGGAATGTCAAATACGCCGCATGTGGCCGCAGAGAAAACGAGGTGAGGGTTAAATTAAAGGCCTGCATAATTAATGTTGCGATTCTGTCGAGCAAAGGAGATGCTGAAAGCTAAATCTAAGCAAGTAAGGTTCAACAAATGCAGCTGGGGTTGGGCTAAAGCGATCAGTCAGTAAGGAAAACTAATCGCCAAGCAGCAGCCATTGGACAGACACTTTATGTAGCTCCCGTATCAATATGAATGCAACATTAAGGTTAAGGTCACAATGAAAACAACCAAGGCAAGATAAGAAGTTTAATGCTGGACTGCTTGGTAAAACACAACTGGAAAAAGTAGAAATAGTGATGCAAACTGGTGTTAATGGTCAATTTAGAATTTCAGAATAAGTAAAACCTTATAGCAACATCTTTGTGAATCTAATATTTCAGTATATTACAAATATGCTCTTTTAAAAAAAACTATTTCTCCTAGTATTACAAGTCTTTTGCAAGAGAAATGCAACAGAAAGTACAGGATTGCTGAATGGTGCTGACAGTAAAGCAATAACTTTCCCCAGTCTGCTGCACTCTGCTGATTGACAGAAGGCTGGTACTCTCTTCTGTTTATTACTAAAAAGACAAATTTGCTGCTTTTGAAATATTTCTGATCGGAACAAGAAATGAGAGTTATGCCATGGAAACTCCAGGCTGGCATCTAGAAACATAGTTTCTGTCAGGCACAAGACTACAGACGTCATCCTAGCAAGGACACAGAGAGATTTGGGATATTTGGATGGTATTTATTGTAGATGCTGCTTTACTCTATATATTAAAATTAATTGATAAATGTTACGGGCAACAACATAATAATCGCTGATTTGTGTTAAACATAGTACACTTTTTTGCTTTCTTTTTCTGCAAATACTGTGAAATCCCCCCCACTATATTTTTACTCAAGGTTATCAAAACTCTACCATCTCATATCCATCCATACCCAAAGCAGAGAAACAAATGAAACCAAAGTGGAGTTTAGAACATGTGGTTCATCGATACCTGACAAACGCCATTGATGCACATGTCTCTACTTTTGTTGCCTTCGTAACACGGAGTCCCATCAGCGACGGCGTCTCGCATTTTCTCTGAGAAGTTTTCATTGAAGGGCCGGCAGTGAAGTTCACAGGGGTTAACTGTCAGGGGGAAAAAAGAGCCAAACACAAGAAATACAGGGGCATTGCAAACATATTCTAGGTGAGTTAAGATGGAGGTATTGCTAACAAGGTAAAAAAAATAAAAGAAAATGTTTCCAATGATAACCGTCTTATGCACATCCCTCAAATTACAATGATTTATTGAGGCAGTTTAGACAAAGTTTCACATTTCTTATGTTGTGTTTTGCTTACAGAATAAAAATCCTGCAGGCACTGGAGAATAGAAAGTAAGAAAATTATATTTACATCTATAAAATATTTATTCGGAAATGTGTAAACAGGTTAACAAATATGTTCATGTGAGGCTTTTCAGCAAAGCATTTTATTTTTTGGAAATAATCACAGTTTGGGACACCAGGTTAAAACTGAACTTATGCAGTAGAAAATATTAGATTATGTTTTTTTCAGGCCCACATTTCGTTCATTTAATCCAATAAATAAAATCAGACTTAGGGACACCGGAGACAATGATCTTGAATAAATAATGAATAGAAGTTTTCGACAAGGATAAGGCCTTTGTTTTAGGCATAAGCGGGGGAAAAAAAAGCTAATCAATAACCAACCTTAATTATCCAATGCACAAAACAGGCACAAACCATTCGAACACAAGCTTGTTATGAAAGACAATGGCAGCCAAAAGATAGCAACACCAGTTTGTGTCTTTTTAAAAATAGAAGGAGGAAAAGTGAAAGAGCATACCTTTCATTGGACGAACTCACCTTTGTTGGTAACTGCCTCCCACTTGTAGAACTTGCCCTTGTAGGGCAACGTGTTGAAGTGAGTACACTGAATATTTCTGAAGGAAGGCCAATCAGCTTGACACGGTGTGGTGTTACACAGCCTGTACCGCCGCCGCTCTCCCAGACAGTAGTTTCCTCTGTGCTTTGGACTGTGGGAAATTTAAAGATGTGTTCATATTGATGTTTTGACAAGGAGTTAGATCTGCGCAATTTAGAATGCAGGCATTATAAAATGTCAGATCAGCATGCAAGAAAATGCAGAAAATTATGATTGTAAATGACCAAACACCCTTATTAGAGGAAATTACCGGTGGTATTTTAAGACAGGACTTTTCCTACATTCCATTATACAAGTAGAAAAGATCTGCACTTTTTTTAGTATTGGGGTTGGAAGTCAACTCTGACAAGTGAGACATATGCCTAAGGCAACTAAAATGGAAATCTCCACAATATGTGGCATGTCAGACCTTCACAGGTGGAGACGGGGAAGCTGAATCACTTATTCTGCTTGGCATTCACAACTATTTTCAGCACATAGTTCTCTGTTGTCCAGAGAGTCTTCTGCCTGTTACCAATGATTAAACAGGGGAGTTTGAGAAATGACAGAATGTGACAAATGTGTCACTATTTGTTTTAAATATCTCAGAAAACAGCTGAATTTGCTTACATGCCAGTGTAATAAATTAGCTTTTAAAAAAGCAGCTGTTTTTGGAGAGAGCTTTGGCTTTATTCCAGTATGTTTCTTTTGAAATATTTTTTCTTTCTTTTTTGCAGCAGACCAAATAAAAACTGAGATCTACAACAATAGTAAATTTTTAATGTCTCAGGGAAACATAGGACATTTCAAATTTTATTAGTCGCATCCATTGACATCTTGTTCACCTTTCAAACAAACACCTTTTGTCCAAGATAGATCTACAAAATTTGTTAAAAACTTTGAACTCTCAATGTTGGCTTCAAAAACAGGCAAAATGGTCTTAAATGACATCCGAATGAACAGAACCGAGCCTTGTGATGAGCTGTGACAAAAACAGTTTTCCATCTGCAATAAGCAGTGATGACGAGAAAGAAACCAAAAGTAACCAAACCATTTTTGTATCTTATTGCGTTTCATCTCAGGACATGAAGGCACAGGTAACATAATGAACCACACAGATATGACCAAACGAGTAAAATACAATCAATACACTACGGATCTATGGAACTGCATTGTTCAACTCTTGGGTTATAAAACCTGGTAACCCAAAATTTGTTCCCAATCATTGTCAACTTTGTAAGCCCAGCGGAAATGACCAGCTGGGCTTACCATTGGCCTTTGTGAGGATCCTTTGGTGCAACTTGGTTAAGGAAAACCCAACAGCTGGGTTGGCCAAGTCCAGTTCTAAAGAGCTCGCGCAACTCTTGCATGAATTACCTCATCAGCGCAACATTCAGTCCTTCTAATGAGGTATTAATTAGATTATTGGTGTGTTGGAGCTGAAATACATCCAAAATCAAGTCCCACTTGGACTTGGCCAATCTCCAGGATTGGACTTGGCCTCCCTTTATGGCAAAACTGATCCATTGTAGGATTTTTCTCATAATCCCACTATCTGATTGAGCTGGAATGCACACGGATTAAAGCCGCCATTTTGGATTGTAGAATCCCTAGTGTCCCACCTTCATCCCCGGGGGAAAGAGCTAAAACTGAAGCTGCATCAACAGAGTCACTGCCATCACTGAGGACCTCCATCAATCAACCAATCTCACTTGCAGAAGAACAGAAGTACGAGCTGAAAAACTTAGAGGATGCTTAATGGCATTCTTCGACAAGATGGAGGACTGATAAACGGGAGTGTGACTCCTCAGCATTCCCTGCATACGTACATCCAACCTTCAACACCTCTCCAAAGGGTTCACAGTAAATAATCTGTCAAGGTGAAACAACTTCACTGCGACTGTAAATCAACACACAAGGGTGAGTCTGTATTTAATTTCTCCATAAAACTTCTGTGGTTTTATTTATTACACAACAATAGTATTTCTTCAGCATCTACATTATTAATATCTAGGTTTACCTTACAAGTTAAAATGATTATAAATTTAATGTATAGCGGATCTTATATTTAGTGAAATGCTTTCCAGCTGTCATAAACTCTGATTTATCCTGTTCTGACATTTAATTTTTCATTTAGTCTTTTTTTTAAACCAGGAAAATAAAATCCTGAAGGAAATGTCATGGGCTACACAATGGCAGAACAATATAAAAACCATTCCAATCTTTAGACTCGTAGATACAACATTTGACTTTATCAAAACAAATCCCATAAAACATCTAGAGCCAGAGATTGTTCACCAAGAACCCTTTAAAACGGCTCTATGAAACCATCTCTATCTTTAGATCTGTTTGCAATTGGCTGCAGAAGTTAGGAGCAGCATTTTTAAAAGTTTTCTTTCCCCAGTTGTTTCCTGGCCTTTGGTACACACAGAGAAAAAGCCTCGGACCAAAGACTGTAACCGGTTGGACTTTGCCTTTGGACACGGTCCTGAAGAAACGGTCTTTATAGATTCAAACCCATCAGCCTGCGAGAGGACAAGTCACACCATCTGACAGATGAATAGGGTTTGAGGTTTGAGACGAGTCTTAAAGCTCCATGGTAAACTGTGTCCAACATTTTAAGGCCAGGTGATGAAGCGTGCATATGAATTACAAGCATAATCATAAAAGAGGCAACCTTCTTATTGGTATAAAATAAAACACTTAGTCAGAATTTAAAAACAAAACCCAACTTCAGCTTTAGTCTTTTTAATAACCGTTGAATTTATAGGGAGTCATTGATTGAAAGTCCAACATACAAATGACAAAACTGCTTTAAGATCAAAGATCAGCAATTATTTACATTTTGTTCTACTCAAAACAAAATAGATCATGAAAAAAATCTTGTTGCTTTATGATTCGCTAAAATAAGACGGTTTGGTTTAAGGAAGTTATGTCTCTCTGACAGTTCCAGTGATGCAGTCATCACTGATCTCATTTGAAGAAACGAATCCAGTTCTATAATTATGAGGAGTGTTCATGATTATGAATTAACGCAGATTGTTTCAGTCTCTTCATATGTTTTTCTCTAATAAATGACACAGAAGGATGTAAAATGATGTGAAACTGGCTGGGGCCAATTCCATCCAGGTCATTGTCACAGTAAAGACAGACCTAAAAGCTACTAAACCCAGACAACTGACTTGTCTGGACGGTGGGCTAAAAGATCATAGTGAAATGAATAAAATATTAGAACCATTTGACCAGAGAGGAAATCATGAATTAGTAAAAGAAATCTTTTTTTTTCCTCGTTGTCTACGGATATACGACTGTGTAAGAATTAGTCAGCATGGAGCAGGAACGAATTCAACAGATCATTGGAGAAGGAAGAGTGCGTTCAGAAAAAGATAAAGACCTCTTGGTTAAGGTATTTGAACCACTGACACAAAGTAAGAATATTTAAGTAATTTTTTTTTTTAATGAGGTATTATGATTGTCTTTAGGAGGGCAGGTACTGATGAAGTGCTGACTGAGTAGCGTCAAAGGTCAACGGTCACGCCGATTCACTGCAACTTCGTATAAATTTAATGTTCAACTGGTTAATTTCTGATGCTATCCTGTTTCAGTTGCCGCAGCTTTCAGCGTTAGTGACCAGGGAGCAGTCGAGTGCAATTAGCAAAAGCCAGCCATGTGTGAACCCTCTGTTGGAAATAACTTCAAGTCATTGATCATAATTAGATGTGCGTTACAGGGTGAGACCAGCAGCTTTGTAAAGAAACACACACAGAGGCAGTTGAATCTCAAAGAGTGCGAGTGTGTGTTCCACATCTCATCCTTTGCTCCACAACCTCCGCAATTCACGTCCTCCACCATAGTTATATAATGTATACCTCATGAAAATGTGCCCTGGTAGCCGCTAACAAGGACAGCTATTATCGGACCTTCTGGTGATAAGACGAGGGATAACTTTGAAGTTACGTCTCTTTGACCGAAAGTAATAAGAGCGCAGCCTCTCTCACCCTTCATTAGTGGGCAAGTTGCTCTGCCGTCTCTTACATTTTTAATTTCTCCTGCTATCCAGGGACTTACAAGCTGAGAGTGAAGAAAATATGAAGTAGAGCATTAGGTTTGATTTCTCTAATAAAATACACAGTATTTTCATACTCTTACTAGTATCACCAGATGCTTATTATGTTACATTTTAACTTGAATTAAAGGAATATTATTTTATCTTTGAGTATGTCAAAGTATGTCACTGCATTTAATGAGAGCAGGTCAAAGTTCATGGTTAAATCCAGTTGACAATTACTGCAAAGTTATTAGAGACATGCACATACAAACAAAGCAATTGCAATTATAAAAGTGGCTTCACAAAGAATCGATGGAGCTCATTACATGTCCGTACTATATTTTCTTTCTTTTGTTCCTGTTTTACTTGTCTCCTACAACTTATAGATTTGTCTCTGCTTCGACACACCGTGTCAGATAATCAGTTAATGAGCAAACCTATGGAGAACTTGACTGCTTAGTGAGGAGGTAATTCAGTCATGCTGGACCAGAGACACACCTAATAGTTGCAGGACACCGGAGCTCAAGGCCTGCATGTGAAGAACCCTTTTTTGGAACACAAAGTCTCTCAAAAATGACAAAGTTTCCTGCTGTAACGTGACAAACAGTAGGAAATGTGAGGGATTCAAATCATTTTGTGTTGGTACATCAAAACAGTTTTAAATCTGATTCAGAGCAAAAACGAAAATCCAAGTGGAATAGTGAAGATAGCAGATTTTACAAGTTTAAATTTTTTATTTTGTAGAGGAGAATAATTACTCTGCCGGAGTTAAACAGAAGCAGTCAAACTCACACAGGATTGTCACAGTCTCTCTCTGCACTCTGGACACCAGCTCCACACGTCCTGGAACAAGCCGACCACTCGCTCCACGAAGCCCAGCCGCCGTGAACACTCTCCGGCCTGAGGCCTGACGGCACGCACTCCCCATTGATGCACCACTGAAGGAACAAACCCATGTTTACATGAAAGACAGACCTCTATAATCTTTGCATTTTACCCCATCTACTTTCAATTTCCTGGGAAATGAGTGCGGGTTCGTTTTCATGCCGCGTGTGTCTGAACTGGGTGGGTTTTTACTCCAGAGACAGATGAGGTTGTCTGGCCCTATTTTAAGTTATAAGAAAAAAAAAAGTAGAAGAAAATACAAGGAATGCAGAAGTTGAGATGAATCG
Source organism: Gambusia affinis (assembly GCF_019740435.1). Taxonomy (NCBI): domain Eukaryota; kingdom Metazoa; phylum Chordata; class Actinopteri; order Cyprinodontiformes; family Poeciliidae; genus Gambusia; species Gambusia affinis. Next base: position 24,744,296 of record NC_057869.1, on the reverse strand, counting down.
CAGACTTTGACGAGAAATGACAGAGCTGCTATCGCTCGCGTTCATTTACTAAATTTGTAGTGGCAAGGAATGTCAGGCTGGGACGTGAGCAACATACTCAGCACAATTCTGGTGGGAATCCAGAAAACTTCCAATAAAACGCTTTCCTAGAAACACAAAGTATTGCTCTGCTTAAAGGGGGATTGTATTTCGTTTAATTTAGACTTAGTTTAATAACAGAATGACAAGATTTATCTCAAGTATTATGTTGTTGAAAGAGACCGGTCATTTCAAACATGTCAAAGAATCTTATTTTAGGTGTCAAAGTAGAATTATTTTCAGCTGATGTGTAAGAAATCTCTGGGGATTCCTGTAATCTTCACACAGTGTAGCTTCCAGTGCAACACTCCTCACTTCGAAAAAAATAAAATAAAAAAAGATTGAGCAAAGCATCCTTTGAACTAGAATAGTTCCCTGTAGAAATAAAAGATTGACATTTTTGACTAGCAAAGCCTTCAGATCTGTTTCGTAGTCATGAATCCGAGTATTTACCTTGTCCTCCCCGCAGCTTGTTCCATCCACGGCGCCATCCAGCTTTGAGTGGCAGGTCGTTCCGACGGTGCACCACAGAGTGCTGCACACATCCTAGGAAGGCAGAGAGTGATTAATGTGTCACTTCACAACGTGCTGCTTAATTAGCTCGACAACACGTCTTTGTGGGGTTGCAGATTTCCATAATAAATCTAAAACTAATTTAGATTAAGCTATAGTGACTATATGTGATCAAAGCACAAAAGCCAAGCTAACTCATCAAGGTGTAAAGTTACTCCTAAACTGTTTTTTAAAAGCACCCATTATTTAAGGCTGACCATATTCTATAACAAGTAATTAAGAGTTGTCTCTTAATAAACTAAAAGTGCTTCTAATAGAAATGATTTTTTTTTCTGTCATGTTGATCTAAACTTTTTCTTCAAATATATATATATATATATATATATATATATATATATATATTCACATGAGATTAGAATGTGCAGTGAAGAAACAGTTTGGGCTTTTCCTCTTGGCTGACCAGCGTTAGAAACCGAGGAACGGAAAAAAAGGGATTCGAAATTTCAGCTTGAAAGCCTCAATGTCAATTTAACACTGTTTATTCAACTGAACTGCAAAAAAACCCAAAAAAACAAAAGTTGGTTCCATACAGTTTCTGATATCTAGTATACTTGGTGTACTTCAAAAAACTAAAGTCAGCAGCAATACTGCTAGCACTTCCACCATGTAGTCCTCCAAACCATATTCCCACTACCAGGTTGGAGATGTTTGGAAAGACGTTTGTGAGTGAAATGAATCAGTAATAAATAGGATTTGTTTCACGCAAGTGGAAGCAAAAAATATATAAATATTTTAACCATGGAGATGCCAATAAACCAGATGGCATCAGCAACTGTTGAAGCAGAATACTGAAATAAAAACCAACATTACTGCTTGTGTGATACATGGACCTGGTTTGGGAACCATCCATCATCTGTACCACTTATTCTTAAAATGAGTTGAAGAGGGCAGGGTACGCCCTGGACTGGTCACCAGTCCATCACAAAGCTTGGTTTTTGAGTCTCAGGCTCTTTTTGTTGCCTTTCACAGACACCGTGGTTCTGTTGACAAGCTACAAGCTTCCCATGTGCACTGGAGAAGTTTTGAGCCGAGTGTGAAGTAGCTGCTGAAGTAAGTCTGATGACATTCTTCTTAATCTAAAAAAAGGTGGATTGCTTCCTCTGAAGATGGAGGGATAAACTTCCCCACTGGCCTGAGATTGCCTTTGGGATCCCCTAGAAATATCTGCAGAAGGATTTCTGGTTTTCCTTCCTGTATTTGTTACCCCCAGTGACCTGACCTCTGACGAGCAGAAGACAAAGAAATGATGGCTAGAATAGCTCAGAAAATAAATTTACACGTCTTGCAGTAAGTTAAAAATGCTGCAGTTTCCAAACTATTGCGCAATATATACATACATACAAATATATATATATATATATATATATATATATATATTTATATACATACAATACATAAGGACTATGCCCAGCAGCGTTACCCCTGCCGTCAATACTACCGGTGATATGTTTTGTATTGAATTTCAACAAGAATACTAGTTTTATAAAACCTTATGTCCCTGAAACAAAACACAAGCATAGATGATAATTGTTCACCTGTGATGAAGTTTATTCAGGGGACAAAAAAAGAAAAAAAAGAAATCATCATTTGCAAAACCTTCTACAGATAAAAGATGTTTGAAATAAAATTAAAAGTTAGTTATTCTTACCGTAGGTCAATATTTAAGGTTCATGTTTATTCAAAAAGTACTTTGCACAAATGTGCTTACTTTACACTACCTCTCATACTAAAGTGTTGCTATTAAACCAAGAACCTTGGACTTAATGTACGGTACTCCTTTTCCCACGCTGTTGGCCTTTAAACAATTCGTTCTTAAAATGAACACAGTAGAGGTTTCTAAACATGCCGCTCTCTGAGACATTAGGTTTCCTTTTAAAGGGAGATAAGAAGAGACTCAACAAATGAATGGTTGCCAGCCAGAAGTTAATTAGCTGCACTTAATCGGCAAAGTAAAACTGAGTTTGGTCACAAAAACAACCTTTACAGGTGATTGATTTACATTTTATACAGTCCTTGATCTTTGCTCAAGATATTATGTTTTAGAAGACCAGTTACTTTACTGGAAAAAAAATTGTGATATTTTAATTTTGCTTGCTACTATTCATGTTTATTTTAAGACTGCTCCGTTTAATTTGCTCTTAATATTTACTCTGCATCAATATTTGATGCAATACCGTAGAGATTCAGCTTCATAGCAACACCAAGAACACCAAAGAGCTCGTATAGATTTTATTCCTCCAAAGAAATTTATAAATAAAAATGCCAAAAAATATTTTCCATTCAATACTTGTTCTGTGGTTTCGAACCATAATCTGAGCCTCACTTCATGTTTTCAAAAATCCCCAGCACACAAACTGACCATATGCAAATGAGGCAAATTCAAGCTTGCTTAAAATTTCTCTGTTTTTCAAACTTTTCTGAGGAACGTAAGCCAGTTTTTGTGCAAAACAAAATATTTAAAATTCACAGCAACTGTTCAACCCCTCCATAAAAACACTTGACTCTGTTGGGAACTCTGGGATTTGTTTATAAAAAGTTTCAGTGCATCTGCTTAAGACGGTTGTAAATCTGTTGAAGCCCTGTATGAACTTTATAGAAAAAGTGTACAGCTAAGCTCTACTACACAGCGCATGGAAAAATGGGCTTAGTCTTAATTGGTGCGGCGTTAAAAACATCCACTGTTCACGTCCCAAATACTCTATGTGCTTTATGCTTAAAGAAACACTGACACTGAGTTGAGATTTACTGGGAAGAAGCTATGTTGGCACAAAAATCTCCAAAAACATTTAGTATAGCTTTAAGACTCCAAAGAGAGTCCACCTACAGAAGACTTTAGTCAGATTACCTCAATGTCAGTGGTATTCAGTCAAAGTTAATTTTCCATGACAGCTCTAATCGCTTATGCAATGACTAATACAAGTTAGCACAACATGCAACAAAAGATCTGAGGCTAACTTGCAGAAAGAGTTTTAAATTAGTTTAAAATCCAGGTCATGTCATATGATTCATAGAAGTCGGAGGCTCCATGTCGGGCCCAGATGAAGTAATTATAGATACAGAGGTGGCAACAAAGCCGTAGGCTGTTTTCAAATCCACAGTGACTATAAGGCACAAGTAGATCCCATTAGATCTTCCTGTCAGGTGGTCAGAGAGCTTCAGAAACTCTCATTACCCTCACCTTTTAGAAAGTGGAGAGAGGGATTATTGTAGAAAATATTGCATCCCCGTCAAACTCAGGCTGCGATTTAAAGATGCAGGCCGGGTTGGAACATTCAGTCATTGTTTAAACTAATTCCTGGCACACATGTTTCTCTCATTTCCTGGAAGCATGTAGAAATGTTTTTGACACTCCATAACATCCTCCTATTTACACCATGTATACGCAGAGCCTCTTCAAAATGCAAACATTCACAAGATGCAAAATGCTGCCCGTGCCAATAAGCATTACTCCTGAAGCTTAATGTGTCCCTACTTTTGCTACACAGGTACTCCTGAAAGAACACAGATCTGGCTGTTAACACTGAGAAAGACTAAAATATATGAAGTTCAACAATATTTTTTGGCAAAAAGTCAGAGTGAGTCACTGTTTCTGACAGATAGCAGGAATATCCAAACATTTATGGCATTTTCATTAGTATTCTTCTACATGCCTAGTTGCAATTGATTTAGTCTTCTTGTTTTTTTTCCCATCTATGATGGAGGAATAAACAATGGGGCTCAAAGCAGTTGTTTTTCTGTTCCCTTTCCCACAATTGCACTCAGTTAGATTGATATGTTCCTGTAATCTGTTCTATCAAAGTCCCACAACCGCCGTCACCGCTGAGGCCTTCATGTCATATTCCTGCTACGTCTTTGTCCTGTTGGTATTTCTCAGGTTTCTATTTGTTCCTCTTTTAAGCATTGCCGTTGCCCTGGATTATTAGATCCTTTGCATCCTACTTGTTTGGATGTTTTGTCATCATCTGTTTGTCAGTCTGGATGTGGAAGTCCCACTAGATCTTACAGTATCTCTGTTTCTCAACCCCTGTACATGTTTGACAGAAATACTGGCAATAGTGCTTCATGCACATTGAATGTGGTGCCCTAGTTAAATTAAACCATTTCTCCATTGTCAAGTTTTACTATAACAATTGTCGGTGTGGTTCAGCTCTACCCCAGTTTACAGCAAGTTCTGCACTGTTGTGGCTGTGGTCAACTCTGCGAATGATTGTAGCAACAATGGGAGAATCTTGAGGTTGTGGTTTTGATGGACTTAAAAAGCAGGGATTTTTAATTTTGTATTATAGAAATTTATTGCTGGCCCAAACATAAAGAAAACAGTCCAGATCATCTCCTTATTCAAGTGCATGTATAAATCATCTTCTGTCATGGTAGCAACATCCGAGCCAATGGCTTAGAAATTTTTTTTAACAAGCTGAAAATAAAGGGTTTCTCTATGCTGGGTACTGATTGGAGCCAAACAATCCAAGTGGGGAAAATTGATATTTTTTTTTAAACATAAAAAAAACACAAAACAAAAAAACTACAGGGATACAGGGCAAAATGCCCCGTAATCCTGTTTACGTATATTTACATAAACGCCCTGAAATAGGGCCACAGATAATTACAACTGTTTGCTGTTCTTTTTAAGAGGAGATGTCACAATGTGGTGCATGCGTTTTGCGTAATGATGGTGAAGCATCTTGTGTTCTTTAGTCCTTATAGATAATCAAACCAAACCAGGTTTTGGTTGCAGGTTAGAAAAGCCTGGAGAAAGAGACAAAGTTAGCAACAAGAGAAAATAAACGTTTGTCTCTTTATTATATGTAATGGAGAGCTGAAAGACCGACACAGGTTGTACGTCTGTTTTTCATAGCAGAAGTTTCTCTGTTCGAAAGGCTGCAATATTGAATTTGTGGGCAGTCAGAGGGATTGAGAAACCTCAATCTTCCTTCCATAAAATGCTAAATTCAGAGGCGATTCCTGTTTTTCTCCACTTACTTCTTTGTATATAAAGCTGCATTCTTTAGTGTCTTTTTTTCCCCTTCCAAGAAAGTAAAAATTCATAAGAACTACTATATAATTTTTTGGACAAAACAGAAAACAGAAAAAGTTCAATTCTTGCTGTATTGCCGTTTGAAAATGTGTTGACACTATGAATGAACTAGAAAACCAACTCTGAGAAATAATATTTAATGCAATGCTCTAATGAAATTAAAAAGCATATATTTTCTATATAGGGTTTAATCTTAAATTACATGTTTCTCTTCAGATCAACTAATTTAGTTTCCATCATTATCTGGAGCCCGGAGCCAAAGTTGCTCATAGAAAGGCGGGGTTATGCTCTTAAAAAAGTCCAAGCTTGAAATTCTGGATAAGCCTTAAACCTTTGAAATGGTAATTATTCACCAGTCTCTGTAGAAATGCACATTCTGAGACTCCTACCTCTTCTAAAACAACACCACACCTGGATGTATGTCCAGCCTGACAGAACTCAATATTATTGTGTTTCTTGGTCAGGACAACTTGTACAACTTTAAAAATGTATTTATTTATTTTTCTTATTTGGGGTAGCAAAACCATGACAGAGGCAGCTTGCCTTTATCGGAGAGCCAATATTTGAAAGGTCACAGCAAGCTTTGAAGGTCTTATCTGGACAAATGACTTTATGAAATGTAGTGAAGACGAAAAGCCACGCATTAACTTTGATGGATAGGCGAAAAGAGAGGATCAAGAGCTCCCACTTTTCATTTCTGTAAAAAAACAGGAATTATAAATGCTAAGGCTCCGATCAGAAAAAAATAATAAAATAAAAAAATCATGTATTACCACTGCTGTGACTGAAAACATGTCAAATGCAGAGCTTTGAGGAAGCGACACAACAATAATTGGTTCAAGAACAAATAAATTCAAACATTATTCATCCACAACAGAAAATGGGCCTTCAGTGCTAAAGGGTATTAAATTATGTACACATGAGAAAAAGATGCCTCGTCACACACATTCATGGCTCAATGCAACGCGGGGCTGACATTCGGTGAGCTGCAGTTTGGAATGAAGACTGGAAGGAGTTGATTTCTTGCGGATATATGAAATTGAAATGCTTTTGAAAAACTTCATCAGGAGGTTCCTTCACATTAGTAACTTGTGTCTCCTTTTTCTCTTGACTTTAGTTTTTTTTTTTTCTACCGATGGAGAAGTATATTTCACACAAAGTCGCTGCAGTTCACTCAGAGCGATCGGCTTAAAGGGAGGCAGAAAGAGAGGAAGGGAGTTTTTTTTTTTGATCATTTCTCTGCTGGACTTTGCTTCTGTATCCTTGTCTGAATGTATAGAGTTAGACTTTCCTGATACATCTCTTCTTCTAATGAGGACAGGGTCGGTATCACTTCAACCATTTCCAACACTAATAAGAGTAAAAAATTACAAATACCGAAGCCGTCTTTACACTGGTTATTTAAAATTCTTACCTAAAAGTATTACTTGGTGCTTGCAATCAAAATGTTTTATCAGAGACATAAAACAGACTGCAACATCATAAAAGTTTGAACAAACCCCCAATGTGGTAGATGATCCACATCTATTTCATTAAAGTGCATAGGGTTACACAGAGACTTATATTTTACATCTCAATAAAACAGAATATTAATAAAAAGTACAGCTGATTTAGTGACTCATTTAAAAGGGAAATTAATAAATATTTCATGAACAAGCTGTTATATTTCCAAAATGTTTTTTCCTCTTTATTTGGATAATTATGGCTTGCAGCCAATACCCATTACCTAGTCATGACTCCATTTTGAATAATTTACTGCATCATCGCGGCGATCAGCCTGTGGCTGTACTGAGGTCTTAAAGTTCAGAATATTTTGATTCTGGCGATCGGGTCATCGGTAATGTTGGTCCTGGTGTCTTCCTATTCACAATGCTCAAGGGAATATATGGTGACTAACCAGGTTCTTGGTACTTTTGTGTTTATGTTTTAGTTTAATCTTTATGAATGTTGTTGTACGACCCGGATAAGTAATGTTTTGATTAAGCAAAAAAATAAAAAAAAACAATTACGAACAGCAACAACACAAGCAATTTGGGGTTTGGATTTGGTGTCAATCATAATCAAAACAAACAAAAAATGGCTGCTTGAAATATATTGCTACTATTCGTGGATCTACATTAAACAGAAAAGGATTGTAATTTTCTGATCAATTGATCAACGTTTGTCTGTGTTGTCGCTCGCACACAGTTTTCATCTTACATCCACGTCATCGCAGAGCCGAGACCCGGATCCGTACTGCAGGCGACACTGATGGGCCGCGCTGTACAGCTCTCCAGGAAGCATCAAGGTCAGAGACAGCCCGTCCTTCACCGGGGCATCGTCAAGACACCAACCCCAGCCGTGACTGTGAGGGCAAAATAAAAAGAAAGGGTTGATTTTTATTATTATTATTATTATTACTATTATTTCGGAAAGTTTTGAAATGTCTCCTTTTCGAGGAATTTGCTCAACTCCGAAACTTTTTCGGCTTCCACTCTCTGCAGAGCAGCTTCCAGCCTGAAAACCTACAGAAGTGTTTTAGAAATGAAAGCAGAAGGCATTTAAGAGTTTTCTATGAATTATTCAGGAATGCTTCAAAAGGTTCTCCTTGAATAATCAGCAACAAATTAATAAAAAGAATTTCTTCACCCGCAGGCAATTACATACGACACAAAACAAATGTCCTTATTCTTAGTCTATCGAAACAATAAGTGGAAGATACAGAAATGGAACAGAAAACCTCAAACTTTGTTTTTTATTAAACTGTTTTACTAGATGCGGTTCTGTAAATAGACAGCTTTAAAAAAATTCCTTTTATGAGTGAATCCACCTTTATTTTGCCAGTGAAGACACACAAATTTGTTGTAAATTCAAACACAAAGTGGAGCTTGGTGCCATTGGGTTTACATTACTGCAGTCACTGGCAGATGGAGGTAATGAAGCAAAAATCACAGCAAAGTGCCAGAAACAGCGAGCAAAACAAGCTCACGGCTAAATAGTAATGTAAAGAACACGGATCACGTCTTTTGTTACAAAGTTTGAATAAATTGCATGTTAATGCCCTTGTTGAGGGGCGCAGAATTCAAAAGAAGTGTAAATACAGCCATAAGAAAAAGAAAAAAAACGGAAAAAAAAAAAAGAAAATATATGGCACGTCAAAACAGCAAAGAAATTCTTTCACTAACAAGATAAGAACAAGTTGACAAGAAACTAATTCGGATGTCTTGTCAAGATTCAATACTAAATGGTCTTAAACTGGAGGGTTTGCGTATTAGCAAGTGTGTGACAGGACTCATGGATGTTTGGATAGTGCTTCGACATAAAGGATCTACTGCAGGGGTCTCAAACTCCAGTCCTCGAGGGCCGCAGTCCTGCAGTTTTTAGATGTGCCACAGGTACAAAACACTGGAATGAAATGGCTTAATTACCTCCACCTTGTGTAGATCAGTTCTGGAGGCCTGGAGTTTGAGACCCCTGAGATTCTACTCTGATTACACCAAAAGTTAGCAAAGTCTTTGTGCTCCTCTGCCTTTGACCTCAGCTTCCAGAGAAAACTGTGGAGCTCTCCTATCTGCGTCCACAATCAAAGACCTGTCGTTTATCTTAATCTGCTTTCATTACCTCCACAACCTAATAATCCATATACAAACAAAGTTGGAGTGTTTTCAATTCAAGTACATGAATGCCAGTCTGAACAATTCTTTATCTCTTTAAGATTAATTGCATAGAAGTAGCAGATAAATATATGACTAACAAACAAACATCGTGTTTAGTTTTGGAGGCTTTCGACATCCATTAGTTTGTAATCTAGAAATACCATTGCTCTTCAACGGAACATTCTTAAGGTCATTTTTTGTTTGTGTAGTAAAACCAATCCATCTTGAGAAGATGACTGATTAACCCAACAGAAAGGACAAACCCAAACTTTATTAGTCAATTTGTTTTTTCATAATGGTCCAACAACTACACAGCAAATTAAGAGAAAATTTTCCACTGAATGAAAAAGAGTTTGTTTTGTATAAATTTCCTGTTATTTGCCAAAGTAGGGAGCAAAAAAAAAAAAAAAAACCATAAAAAATTAAATACCATAGTCGATAAAAGGTCGAGTCCACAAGCCGTTTTAAAGCACAAAGCCAAAATTGTTTTTTCAGTAAAAATTATATTGTTAGTCTCACAATAGAGACATCAATTTATTATCCACAATGTATGAAACACTTTTCCTGTACAGAAGTATATGGAAGTGGATTTAAAAAAAATTATAACTGATGCAGATATTAAAATAATGACTTTCTGTATCATAAGTATAAAATTGTATTGATTGAGTTTTGTTTTCTGTAATCAACAATGTGCGCTTGTTTTAGTAGGGAAGAAATGAGCCATTAAGAACTCTGATCTGACGAAGTGAGGTAAATTCTCTCTATTCAGGGTTTTTCTTTTTCCTCGTTTTCAGCTAAAAACTGAACAGCAGAGCGAACTCTTACCGATGGCTTTACCTGTAGGTTATATTTTGATTTGCAGTTACTGAACATTTTCTTCGTGGGTCCGAGGTATTCTGGCTGACCCGATGAGAGTCATTATAGGAGGCAGAGCTGGTTGCTGCCTCCTCGACAACGAAAGGCCTGCAGTTTACTGTGGGTTGTTATTTTTCCATTTGTCAGCCGTTCAATCTTAGCAAGTGGAAAAGTTTAAATTGGCTCACAATCTGGGTACATATGCTGGATAAAATATGTGGTGAACTAAAAAAAAGCTTGGTAAATTTTAGCTGAAGCAGCTCCAATTGGTGCAAAACATGGCGTTGTCTAAAGTGATCGATCATAGTGACCATTTTGAGACGGATGGATTATGGACAGATTTGTCCAAATGGACAAAATGGATACAGTTCCAACTGAGAAGCAGTATGAGAAAGTATTGTGCTGTTTTTCCATAAGTAATTCTACATTTGTGCAGTCTGTCTCAGTGAATTAAGGTTTTATTGTACTCATCAATTTATAGCTTTTCAATCTGCACCAACTAATGAATGGTTGTATGATAAAAGTTTACATCTAGTCTGGTCTAAACATGGAAGGGTGTCAGGGTATCAGTAGATTTATTATTAGGATAGGGGGAGACAATCCTTTATACTTTTTTTTTCTTTTCTTGAAAATGATTTGGTACTTAGTTTAACTAATTGTAAAAAATCATTTTTGACATGATAATATGATGGATATTAATGAAGCAAATTAGTCAGTTACCTGAAACAAAAAGTACACGATGATGTTTGGATGGGTTTGCCTAATTTTAAATAAATAATTCAGAATAACTTGACCAGGTCGATATTTTTCACAGCAGAAACGGTGATTAAAACAAGTAGGTATAACTATATAACCAGCTGGCTAAAAGGATGGTTCCCATTTATCTGCTGAAACAGCCCCGACGCATCGTGACAAACTCCAAAAGATCCCTGAACATGATATTCCAACCAAAATGTTGGCAACAAATCCTTTAAGGTTTTTAGTGAGATCTCTGAGGGTCTGACGTTTCCTTCCACCACATCCACAGACGCTCCCCGGAATGACATAGAGGAGAGTTTGAAAAGCAAGTCCACTACTCACTGTATTTTGGATGTCCCCCTGAAACCATTTCTGAATGGTTCTTGCTTATTTTTGCTCATCACGCAAAAATCTCAGAAATCCTCACATTTTCTTATTTTACCTGCTTCTAAAAAATTACATTTGGGGGCAAAAGAGTCACTTGCTGCCCAGTTTATCACTTTCAACAGCAGATGCCATCATGAACAGGTAACCAATGAGACACACTTCGGATATCATCCCTGATTGTTGTGCAAGTAGCTTGAAATGACACACATTTTGACATAGAGAATATCAATAAAAATCTTTTCTACAGCCATATTTTCTTCTTTAATGATTTAATAATGACTAAGCTGGTTGGTGTTCCATCAGCTTTTATCACCTTTATTAGATTATTCTATCAAGCGATTATGAAAAAGCACTTAATGCACACAAAACCTTTACTAAGGCTGGAATTAATCAGCTGCGGTGCATTTAAGCATCAAGGATTTGTTGCGATCAATGTTTTGCTCTCATAATGATAGTAACATACGAGATAAAGCAAATTGAATAGTTAAGCGTGCCTACAATTTTAACCAATCCTAAAAGTTTCACAAAGCAATTTCAATGCAAAGTCCAATTTTTTTCTCTATCAAAAGGAAAACTTTAGAAGGCCTACAGTTTGGCAACTTACATTTTTGTGAGTTGCCAAACTGTAGAAGGGGCTAACACATACAAATCTGTGAAAAAATATGTACTCCCTGTGTGGAATTTATTCTGTTTATAACACTTATGGGCCAGGCAGCTAACTGCAGCTACAAAAGTAGCATCAGAAGAGTGTCCTTTTAAAGAGTCTGAGGAGTGAATGAAAAACAGGAGGCAGTACTTTTAGTTTTGGTGTGTGTATATATATATATATATATATATATATATATATATATATATATATATATATATATATATATATATATAGAATGGTTTGAATAAAAAACAGACAAGAAATGACTCAGAATAAACTAATTCCAAAATTATAAAGTCCATAGTCCTTTTTCTAGCTCGCCATCTTCAGATCCAGATGAGGATCTGATCCACCAGGAAAAAAAAAAAAAAAAACGACCTAAAAGGTCAGAAGAACCCATTAAGTGTTTTATCAAAAACAATCATGTACAAACATGCAATGAAAAAATTATTAAATGAAGGCATATAGTTTATGTATATTAAATGCAAATGCAATTATTAAATTTCTAATAATTATGCATAAACATTTCAATAATCAGGTTAAATTAACCATAATTTAAATAAAGTAAAACAAAAAGAGAATCAATCATATTTCAAGCTAATCAATTTAAGGTTAAATGCACTTTCAAAATATAAATCAAGAAAAATAAAATAAACTGTCAAATACTCAGAGTGAGAGAAAGAAAAAAAAACAAATAAATATACTGCGCAATATCAAACTTAAGTGTAGCTACATTCTGTTTTGATGAATTTCATTTTAAATTTCCCTGCCTCTGCATCAATATAAAAGAGCCAGAGCTCACACAAAATCAGCAAACAAGTTACCTTCTCAAAGAGAGTGGGCCGTACTGAGCCACAACCAGCTGTGACAGAATCCCGGTGACGGTCCAGGCAAGCAGCGCCGATAATTCTAATAAAACAACGCTCCAATGAGCAATAGAGCAGAAGTTTCACATGTAAAAGCAATACTGCTGTCAGATAACAAACTCACCAGGCAATCAAATCAGCAAAGATTTGGGAGAGTTTGTTTGGAAGACGCCAGCAGCAAGCCCCAATCACAGTGGAAACAGGTGAGGATGTTCAAACCGCGCTCTGGAGTTTGGGGCCGGCAGAGTTTGGGGCAACACAGGAAGTGGGCCCGCAAAAATAAAAGCACTTGCTTAATTGCGGGTTACATGTTTCTGATTTTTTTTTTCTTTCAATTATTCTGAAAGAGTTGGCAAACCAGTGTTCAGGTTTTCTTCAACTGATAGAAACATCCAACCTTATTCAAGTGACTCTAAAGTGTTTTTCAAATTACATGTCTGAATTTCTTAAATACCTGGCTAAGGCCTAAGTGAAAGTCTTGAAGGAAGCGAGGAGCCAGAGAGCTGCCTTATCGGATGGAAAATAAATAGTTATTTTGGGTCAAACACTATTTACTTTCTGGGATCCAAGTTGGGCTTCTGCTCCGGGTTCCCTCAAGTCTCTTGGCCTCGTCTCTCTTCCGATCGTCTCACACACAGGTGCTGCCTGACAGCACCTGACACAACATATCTGACTGAAAAATTAAAGGATGTTTAAGACAGCAAAATCAAGAATTGTGACCAGGATCGTCCAGGCTTAATCCGTCTGGGACGGATGTTGTATTTTGGCTGATCAGAGATGAATCACTGTGTTAATTTTTAGCTCCGTCTCCCATCTGTACTTCATTACTCTTTATGTCTACCTTCCAGACTACTTCACTGACTCTTCATTACTTTACATCTGCTCTCAATAGTAAACAGAGAATGTTTTTGCCACAACTACATTTGATAGTTTGAAGAAAATTATATTCCACTGCGATTTTCTAAACTCACTTTTTGTCCTTCCAAAACATTTCCTGACATGGCTGATAAGAATATCACCATCTGGAGACTGTGTTCCTTCCAGGTCGAGAATAAAGAATAAAGAGAATACCTTTTGACATTTTTTAAATTAAAAAAAAAAAAAAGACCATTGCATTTTGAACAAATCAGTAGCGCAGTCTGAATTTAACACCTGCAAGTGTTTTTCCAACAGGATATTTAAGGGGTTTTCATCAAAGTATGATAAATTATGTTTGAGGTCTTTTGTATTCCTTAATGCAAAATTTCACAAGAACATTCCTGACATTCCTGGAAAAACAGCAGATCTCTCCACACTGTAGACTTTTTCTTTTTCTCCTCACGATCTAACATTTGTTTTCTTCATCTGCCGCGTGTCTGGTGCCGTCCTCTGACTGAAGTTATTAATGTTTCCGCCAAAGCAGACAGACAAAGCAGACGAAAAATGGTGCTGCGTGTCAAAGGCTCTGTGGACAATAAGGCACTAGGATGTATGAATTAGGCTTAAAATGTTTCAGTCAGACAAACTGTCTCAGAAAGCAGGTAGAAAGATTAGATTTCAAATTATGATTTTGTTTTTTGAGAGAAAAATAAATAAATATCTGAACTAAACTGCTTCCATGTGAAAAAGTAAGAACTTTCACCTTTGTCCAAACTGAACATTCTTCTGTGAAATATATATATATATATATATATATATATATATATATATATATATATATATATATATATATATATATATATATATATATATATATATATATATATATATATATATATATATATATATATATATATATATATATGTATATATATAAAATAAAAAGATTAAAAATTATAATAAAGTAGCAACTCATGAGGTTGGGCTGTTTTCATTCATTAAAACAATTACTCAATTACTCTTAGATGTCTTGTCAATAATAATATGTGCCACTGTCCTGCATCTAAATCCCTCAAGTTACATTCATAATCAGTGCATCACATTATAAAATATATTTTAATTTGCATAGTGTGCCCAAGTTTTCCAGTTCCTAGGGGCAGTGAGTAGAAGAAGTTGGCCTTTATGGCCAGTCAGACGCTGGAATGTTGAAAATTAAAGGACGGCTCTGTTCACGCTCAGCCATTCCAAGCGATAATATCAGCCCTCAGCTCAGCATGGCCTCCCACACTCCTGATGACACCTACAGATCAAACCTCCTTGTTAGCATGAGTGGTGGGCCTTGTCCTGCACCGAGTGGCACAGACCGAGCAGAGAAAAGGGAGGCGAATACGCAGTAGCGTGGAAAGATGTGAAAATATAAGTTGTGGACCCCCTGTTAGCCGCCAAAATCCATTGCTGGTTGATCAGCCCCCTGCAACCATTCCTGTTCTGGAAGATGCATCTGCTGAGAAGCTTTGCTATATTCGAAAAGCACAGCCAAACGCTGAAAAAAGATTTTTCAGAGTTTACGAAGGGCAGAGCCAACCCACTGTGACACTGTTTCGATCAACTAGTGCAGACTATGGCTGGGACAGATATTTTCGTTTGTACACTTCTGTTTTTTTTGGTTAGACATGCAAGACTTTGTCTTCATTCTCTTGTTTAAGCTTCTGATAACCATTTTTAAAAGTTTCCTATGCATTGAAAAGCTATATCTGCTCCAAAGAGTGAAAACCTCCAGACAGTCAAAAATGCAGAGGAAAAAGAAAAACTTGAAGGCTTTATATTTCCTGTAGGCAAACATTTAGCCAGCCAAGCAGCCAAGAGTTGGAATCTGACCTTTGCTGGCAGTTGTGGAAACATGCATCTGGAGAACCCATCTTAGCTGCAAAGACAAAGGTGATCAGCAAAATGTCCTGAATTAAAGTAAATTGTCCTGTCGATTATCTGTGAGTCTACTGCAATCTGGCCTATATTTAAATGAGTTTAAAACACCAAAGTTATGCTTTAAGACTGAAAGCCTTTTTGTATATTTTAGTCTAATCAGCTTTAATTATTTCGGCCCTTTTTCAGAAAGCACTGTGCAGAATTAGTTTTTCTGTTTTATTCAATAGTTGTTTAGCTCTACTTTCATTTGTCATCAATTTGTAGCTAGCGAAGCAGTAGCAGTCAACTAATTTACAGTATATGTAATTCTAGGTTATGGTTCATATTAAAATTGATCTTTTTACTCTAAAATATTTAATTAATCCCAGGAAAACAGAATTCTTCAACTTTTAAGTACAAGTGTTAACAGAGAGAGAGTTATGAATTATAACTCTCCTTATTCAGAGAAATTTCTGACAGATCATGAGCTTGTTTTATTTATGTACTCTTGTCAGACAAATTTTCTCCAGTGTGATTTTTTTTTATATCACTGTATGTCAAATTACAAAGAAATGTGTAAAAGGCTTTTCCATTACACATATATCCTATCAAACCAAGTTCCACATGCAGCTACAGCATTAAAATACACCAGAAAATACTTATTTTTACTACCAAATATTTCACCAATACAATTTTGAGCGTAATGAACAGAATTCATAAGCCGTGTTTCCCAAGTATTTCTGCCTGTTCCAACTAAAACGTTATTCCAAACATCTCAACAATATGCTCAGACAAGGAGCTTTTGTGACTCCCACATGTGTAAATATTACCCTGCAACTCTGTTCTCCACCTCTTACCATGGAGTGAAGAGCTACCATGCTGTCAAATAGCTGCGCAGCCTCTGAATGAATTCCAGATGCTTAGAGCTGAGAAACTGGGGCAACGATCCCGAAACATTTCAGACAGTCGACACTTGTGCGGTGGAAGCCAGAATCAGAACTTTGATGTCAGCAGCTGACTGTATAGCTGACAGAGATACAAACCGTACCCTGTAAAAATAGATAAGCAAGCGGAAACATACTCTGGGTGCTCGGCTTTAGTCGCTCCTCTGAGGCGAAGAACAAATGCAGCATTAAACAGATTGTAATATTTAAACAGATTGACTCTACAATCAGTTTTTGATCAAAACTTTGACCTCCTTTAATAATCAGGCAATTTGGCAACTGAACACTGTAAAGCTTTTGCAAGCTAAATGTAGAACAACAGAGAGGCATTAATCTGGTTGGGAATTTGAACAGCTTGAAACTGGTAACTCATTGGAGCCGCTTGATTATGCAGAATAATTGAGTCTCATTTGATATAGTGAACATGACAACTTGAATTTGCACGTTTGTCCCATTCAGCTTGTGCAAAGGTTTTCCCATCTATCAGACAGATGTCCGTTGTCTGGAACCCGCCTGTATTGTTGGATGTTCATTGGGGAATTGTTCCACTTTTAGACGTCGCTGCGTCACTATTTAAACGTCACTAAGATCTTGTTTGAAAAAGGGTCAGAGACTCCAAACAATAGTGATTTCAGTTCTCACAGAAAACCGAAGTCGGGGCCTTTGAACATATCGCCCGTGTGCAACCTTCGTTACAGTCTCCTCGCCGATGTACTGGCTAGGCTGGGCCATTTCCAGCACTGAAATATCTTCTGGTAAAAGCCATCTCTTTCTTGTGATGAGTGTTTGCACAATCTAACTGTGTTGCTGGGAAATTAAATCTCTCTTAATCAAGCAGAAACGTCAAGGTCTTGGGTTAAAACATAGTGCTCTAAAAAATATATAACATTAGGTTGTATCTGAATTAGTTCCACATCATGGCACAGACCCCATCACGCTTCACTGCATACTTTCATTGATGCCTTGTGTTGAGATTGAGTTCATGTTTGGCTTCATCACATTACGACACATTTGTCCACAAAGTTTTGGGAGATTTTAGACAGGATTCATCAGCTGACAGTTGTCACCAGTCATGCTATGTATTTTTTTTAACAACCAGAAGTGATTTGCACAACGAGATTTTTTAAAAATCTTGCTTAACCTCTCTGCAGCTTATCACTTCATGTTCACCATACGCATTATTTACGACAGATTTGAACTCAAAGAGGTTGACGGCAGAAATTGAATCTGAATTTGTGCAAAGCTTTGAAGAATTTCTTGATGTTTTGCTTACTATAGGTGGAAAAAGCTATAAAAAATGTAATTATTGTGTCTATGTGTCAAAAATTTTGCATTGATTTTGAGAGGTTTGCTTCAGTTACAGAAGATAAGAAAAACTATACAAACCTACAAAACTCCAGTACTTTGTAGTATAGTAAATGATTTCAAGACTCAAACAAATGCCTGATTTAATGCAAGCATAAAAAGAAAAACATTTGTCTCCAGAAGTCTGAGTGGAAAAAAAAGCCTCCTCATTCCCTTTATCAAATGAGCTACAGATGAAATGAAGACTGCAGAGATTTCACCCAAATTAATTTCAAGCAGGAGTCCCTGAACCGCCGCTGAGTGACATCCATGCTGCTCTATTTTGAAAGGTGTAGACCTCCATTGTACATAATTTTATGCCACAATGCTCACGAGTAAAAGGCTTTAAGATATCAGAGCCACAGTGGGAACATTTAGCAACAACAATAGTTTATGAGAACAGGATGTGCATATTAAAGGTTTCCCACTGTCTCTGTCGTCTACAGGGGCATGTACCGTACTTGTTGAGTCATGATGAAGTATCAAAGTGTGCTATTTTTACCAAAGGATTCAAAGACAGTTGTCAATGTTTTGTGATAAACAAGAGGATGAGTGTTCAGAGAGCAAACTTGGAAGTATGGTGAAGGAAATACTTCTACTTCTGTGAGGTAAGCAGTCATCATCTGTAACTCTGCGTATAAGAAGACTTTTTATTTCACAACCTGAATGGATGAGCACGTCAGCTAAGGTGTAAAACATAAGCACCATTTCACACGTTCATCTAATTCAGGTGGCAATAGTTCAGTTTTTACAAAAATGCACAATAATTTCAATAGTTTTGTTACTAGATGTTATTAGATTCTGACAACAAATATTTGCATATTTGAGGGGGGGATAACCCTCATGATGTATTTTTGTGTCACCAAACAGATTGTTTTTAAGAAAAAATTTGTTCCCATGAATGTTTGGGAACACAGCAAGCATGGATCACTGTGGTTTTCACGACTCATTTTAATCTGTGCTGATGCAATTCAACAACATTAAGTGCATCTAGCTTGTGTGCGTGTGTGTGTGTGTGTGTGTGTGTGTGGGTGGGTGGGTGTGCACTCGCATGTGCAGAGAAACTGAGTCATTTAGCCCTCCCTTAATGTGTAGTTTATAAGCTGCACTGGTTCTAGATGAGCATTTACTTTGAGCTGTTGCAATTGGTGTCAATATCGTTAGTTTTATTACATATATTTCAGAAGTTTTTCTCTAAAAGCAAGAGGTTTAAATCTTGGGTTCCCTAAAAAGTTATCCCAAAACAAAGTTTACTTGCAGAAGTGCAGCCATCTTTTGATTTCGTGTTCAACAGAAGCAATAGCCCGTTACATTCCCTCAGCAGCTAGAAAACTCCAGTTATTGGTGAACCTATGGGGAAAGAAACGGAGGTAACCTGCAGGGAACCAAGCTACTACACTCCTTATTTGCCAAGAAGAGAAATTCTGAACATCAGAAACAGAAAGTTGCTACATTTCTTCTCTTCCTTTCGGAGGACCTATTGATGTCGATTTGGCCACAAGCCCACACACTCAATCACAGAAACTTAAAGACTCCACAGTAACCATATCGTTTCTGGATTTTTAAAATTGTTCTAACTGAATTAACATCTGCTGTACCGTATAAAAAAGTAGTGTGTCAATATTTGTGTACATGATCTGTGGTTTCCTAAAGCTTTAGGTTTTTTTAAGATACCTCTACAGAAGTCATAATGATAAAGACTAGGCCACAAACCAAGAGATATTGAAGACAGATACTTTGTTTCTCAGTAAACAGTTCCTTGTTTCCAGTTAGAATATTTATTTTGTTGATACTTAATTGTATTAATTACATTACATCTGCTAATAACCTGACTCTCCTTTGGTCAGCAACATGCTGAGGCAATTTACTGCACTTTTGCGATGCCTGCTTTAAAAACCCCCGGTGAAAAACAGGGAACCCCCACTCAGTCTGGCATCGACCTCAGCAGCTAGTCTGGAGGGGCTGAGAGAGAAGTGAAGCTCGGCTGGCGGCTGAAGCTCTGAGGAGGAGCTTTGGGTACGTAGGCGGCGCACTGCATGAGCAAAGGTTCAGGCACCCCAAAATGGCTGCCAAGGCAGGTTAAAATATTTCTCAAAGATGTGTGAAAGAATCAAAGCAACATGTTTTCGATGAGGGAATAAGATTACAACATGATATAAAGCTCAAAAAGTCCATTTCACATTATACCCCACTTCAAATTAGGTACATAAGAAGTACCTATGTACCTAAATGTACCTAAAAAGTTATCCCAAAACAAAGTTCACTTGTAGAAGTGCAGCCAACAAAGTATCTTGGATTACTGTGTTGTTGGCAACAAGAAAGTAATCCAAGACTTCCAAGCAAGCAATTTATTCCACAACTTATGTTATAGATGCAAACAAAGCGGAAATATTGAGCAGACTTAAGAAATCTATAAAATACCTTATTATAAAGCAGGTTTTGGGGGGTGATGGTACCTGTAATAAGATTTGTGTGCACTCTCCACAGTGTTGCTCATAGTAGATTTTGAACCCATGAGCTGTTTCTTTAAATCTCAAAGGTTCTGGGGATCCATTCCATGCAACCTGATCTTTACTTCTTTCCGTAGATTTCCAGCTGGATGCCATTCAGATGGTTGAGAGAGGTCCACTGGGAGTTTTAGTTTTTTTGTTTAAAACTAATTAAAAGTTTCTTTGGCTGCAGGAGTGGGATTACTGCCCGGAAACACATCCGTCTACTTTGAAATTCTCATTTTGTTTTATGAATGCCCATATGCTTTATGATAACTCACATGAATTTAAATTTGGGCATGTTTGATTTTGTGTGTTGGGATGGTGTGAAGAAACTTCCTTTCTCCAGACATGATGTGCGCAAATACATCAAAAATAGTTCAGCCAAGGTCATTTGAGCTGATTGTTTTCTGCCAGCTTGTCAAAATCTTCTGCACAAACTTTAAAAAGCTTCAACATGTTTTTTCTTCAGGAGTGGAGAGTACAGACCAGTGAATGACGATAAGATCTGTTATATTTAGATAATCTTTGTCGTTTTCACAGGAAAAACTGAGTCTGCTACTTTCAGGTCTTTAAGACCTTTGTGAGTTTTCCTTAGGGCCCCTGACCTGAGCTGATTTATAGTGAAATAATGTTATTTCCACCTCTGCATTATGGCTCCAATGGGACTTAATGAAACGGTCAAAAGTTCATAAAAACGGCTCTCAGGCTGGTTTCAACTCTTTTTGTTTGCTCAAGCTTTCTTCCAGTACTACTCCACTTTATTTCACATGTCACATTTGGACTAATTATACATGTTATATCTTAAAGCGATAGAATTACTTGGGTTGTTACAGACATCTGACGTGAAATATTAGAAAAGAGGTAGTGAGAAAAATGCTGAGAGGTTTAATACTTATTTTACCCACTAATTGAAGTGGGGCAAGTGGAACATAGGAGATAAAAGGGAGGTGAAATATTGAAGGAAGAAGAGTTCAAGCACCAGATATCAACAATCTCAGATGAAGATGGATAGTTTCAACGGTGAAAGTGAAAGTTAGATGTGAGATGTGCCATGATGTGAGCTGTTGGAGATTGCAAGTGTAAGAAAAATACGAGAGGCAGAGTAGATATCAAGAAATGTTTTGAGGCGTTTCCCTAAATAGACAAGTTGAGAAGTGAATGAGTTGGATACACGGGACAGGCTGAGCCGTGGGGAGATAATTTGGAGAGACTGGAGTTATTGAAGACATGCTGAAGAAGGAAAGTGCAGGACTACACAGAAGGTTAAAGGATGAAGTATTGCTGGATATGTAGAGGATTGGTGTGACTTAATGTTAGGGAGAGAGTGAGATGAATTTATATGACAAGGTGAAGAAACTCTGAAAGAGCTGCTGGAGGAAGACGTAAAAGCAACCCATCATGCTATTCCATCAAAGCTGAGATAATGTTTGAAACGCTGTATTGTTTTTGATTTCTTTTTTTTTTTTTGCACAATATTGATTACAAGAGTTATTCATTGGTACCAGCCCCTACTGAGTCAAATAATGAGGTCATTAGCAGGACTCTGGAGAACCTGACTGCACTGAGGAGGTCATTCAGCTGTTGGATTCAGGTGTGTTGAAGCTGAGATACATCTAAAAGTTGCAGGAGACCGGCTCTCGAGGCCTGGAGTTCCCTACCCCTGCTCTAGTGGAAAAGGGCCGTAAAATACCCCGGTGTGACTTAACATGGGTAGAAGAGAAAAACTTTTTGAATCACAAAACCTTGCACATTCAGACAGATGTGCGGTCAAACATATCAAGCAGCACTCACTCTAGGAAGCGGGTGATATACTGACGGCTGCAGCGGGACCACCGGGGCAGGAAGGTGCCGTACAGGAGCTGTGGAGACATGACGAAAGGTCGTTTCCCAATGGGTTCACAGTCATTACCGTTGCCATCATGCTGAATCCCAAAGCTGCGACATAAAAGCAAATCCCACAAAAGGGGAAATTAATGTGAGTGGGCATGGCATGCAGTACATACATCAACATAAAGCTACTTTTGGTAACAAAGGAGACACGTCTGTCTGTCTGTCTGTCTGCGAACTGTTTGGATTCTGCAGCTTTGAAGTTAATGTTTAATGTTCAACTCATTTACTGTGGAAGCAGCAGTATTGACTCCGACAGCCGCTGCAACAAATAAAGTCTGTGCAAACTGGTGATATACACGAGCCTATTTGTTCTTCACATTGTTAGCTGCAGCTCGTTTCTATCGAAAGACTTTCAAGAAAAACAAGGTTGCCGTCACATTACAGGTGCAGCTGCGCTGTGCTCTTCTTGAGGATAAAAGGCCAACAACAAGAATACGCCCTTCAGAATTAAGTTTAGCCCGGCGTATCTATGGTTTTTCTGAAGATGCTCCTTGAAAGGAAATTCTAAATATATGCGGAAAAGCCAACTCCTCTGAGCCTAGTGCATATGTTTCATAATCTTTAACAATTCTTACCAGTCTCACAAGATTAATTTATTTTCATTTAGGTGCTTTATCACCTGGCGCACAGCTTGCTTTGATATTCAAACCTTTGTAGTGAATTTCTACAGAGGAGAAACGGGGTAAATTTCCCTGCTTGCTCTGCTGCATGTACACTACAAAAAGTTTCCAATTCAGGGAGCAAAATCGTTTTATTAGTATTTAAATGAAGCATACTATTAAACTAACATCTGTCACAGTTTAAAACTTGGCCCAACTGCAACAACTGTTGTAAGAAGGAGCCGAGATGCAAGGAAGCGTCTGTGAGGTGAATAGGAAAGTGTTTAATGATTGTTGGAATCTACTAAGAAAGGCTGAGAAGGACATCATCACAACACATTGATTGCTGTTAGATGCTTCACTTTATTCAAACTTCATTTTCTGCATTTTTGCTGCCACAGCCCTTGATTCTGAGGTCAATACTAAGAGTTTGAGGCAGTTTCTAATGTACTTAAAAAGCCAAAAGCTTTGAAAGATCGAGCGCTGCACAGGTTCACTGGTGGAAAAGGTCAATGTTTCATTGCAGTTATTTTTGAAAGACTGACCCCTAAATGCAGTGTAACTTTAAGACTTTCCTTTTAGGGTGTGCTGCCATGTTCCACAGGTTTTATTTACACAAATACTGCTAGATAATGTCTTAAAGTTTGTAGCATTATGTATTTTCCAGGCAAATAGTGTCATTTTATAGCACAATTAAGTACCTATGTTACCTTTAGTCGTTTTAAGATTTCCGTATATATCAATCATAACTTAGAATTTTGATTTCGCACCACTGGGTGTTTGCCAATCGCTGCTGTTGCTAATCCTAGAGAGGCTGTGCAGAGGAGGCATAGGGGAAGG
Source organism: Gambusia affinis (assembly GCF_019740435.1). Classification (NCBI taxonomy): domain Eukaryota; kingdom Metazoa; phylum Chordata; class Actinopteri; order Cyprinodontiformes; family Poeciliidae; genus Gambusia; species Gambusia affinis. The sequence continues at coordinate 24,720,608 of NC_057869.1, read as the reverse complement.
GTGCTCTGTCAGGCAGAAAGTAAATTTTGGGTAAATAGGCAGTGCTTGATACGTCTGAATGGCTCCTATGGGTTCAAGGATTCTTTAAACATTCCTAAAAGAATCAGAGCAACACTAGATATGTCTTTGATGAGGGGATAACATTATTTATAACATGATATAAAGCTAAGGAAAGTTAACGTTACATAATACCCCCTGCTTAATATTTTGATTTGCAATGATAGAAAACAACAAACTAAATAGCAGACAATGATGCTTAAAAAGCCATATTCATGCCACAACTTTACAGGAGATGCACCTCTGCCTAAATGTCTTGTTGGTAGCAACACTGACTTGCAGACTCATTTCTATTTTCATTTGGCACTTTAGCAATTTACTTAGCTCACGTTTTCAAAAAAAAAGCAACGAGTTAAATGAGATGATGGTAATGTAACAGGTAAAATGTGGAGGTTATTCATTTTGAAGTGAATGGGCAGAACAGCTTTTTCTCACTTCTTTCTACTCTGATGAAAATAAAACATCTCATTTCACACACGAATACAGCTGACATGTCAGCTATATTTTTTAATCCGACTTTCTTTCCAGTGTAAATAAATGTCTGTTTTTATAATACCATCAGATTGCCTAATTATAATAAAATAAATGTAAAATACATATGAACAAGACTGGCCTCACTGGGGTTTCAGCTGTAAAACATAATACGACAAGCAGAAGAAGAAAGGAGAAGGGTAGCCAAGAGGCAAACAGATGTTAACAAGTTGACAGTGTAGCGCAATTACATCGTCTTTTGAGTCACCATCATAACTCATGAAAGCACTCTTCACATTTGTTAATGTTAATGGTAAATATGTGTAGGTTCAGGAAAATGAATATCAATAAATAAAACTTTGGTGGTTATTCAATGCAGTTGACAGGACATTTTTCAGAACCCAGAACAGAGCTGCAATTAGGGAGATGGAGTGTGTTTAGGGCGGCTGTAACAAACATGGACTGCAGTCACTGCTGAGAGTGTTGGGCACATCCAGGTTTTTAATGGTGTAATAAGCCTAATTTATTCCACACAGTCGAAAACAGGGTTTTGCAAAAGGTCCGCTAGTTTGACAAATCCAGTTTGTGAAAGGAAATGGATTAATTAAGTTTATTAATTACGGTCACCGAGATCCACAGTATAATTCACTTGGCTTGTCTTGTCATATTAAATCACGTTTCAACACACATATTGAATCACATATTGGCTTACTCTCAAATTTCTGAATTGATTTGCATCTCGATATAGTGGATCATCTGATACTATATACGTATTTTATTCCATCTGTGGATATAAAATGAAAGATTACTGCCGATGTCTCAGGATACATTTCACACACAGAGTTTTGTTTTTTTTTTTAAACAAGATGCCATACAACGTGTCTGACTAGATTTTTCTCCCACCACCTGTTGCTGAGCATGGCTAGTCACCTGGCTAAAAGACAGTTATTACACTTTTCTCTTGCTCTCAATAAAGACATTTTCAGACGTTGGGAAATCTTTCTTCTTGCTAAAAACACAAAACACTACAAACACTCTTAATTAGTATAATGCCGTTTTAAATGCTGGCAAGTTGAGAGCAGAATATCTGTACAACTGCAGAATCCAGGCTGGCTACAGCAGCAGAGAGCCTGACAAAGCATTCAACTAACAGCAGATTAACTCTTCTAGTGTTGAAAAGTCAAGTCATGATGAGTCTATGTAAAAATAAACATAAAATATTATGCTGATAACATTGTTACAATAAGTAGTGGGTTGAATTTTTCTTTGCTTCGGGGAAATAATTCTATATGTTTCAAGTAAGATCAATGAAATTGAAAACACTGATATAAGGAAACAAAAGTATTTCCATTTAAAACCATCTACCATAAGAATCCCATAAGGGCACACACACGCACACACACACACACATATATATATACAGCCCTGTAAAACGAACACTCAAAAAGATTTACTTTTTTCGACCTTTTCAGACGTCTTTATTAGGGATTCATGAAGGATATTTTAATAAAGCATTTATATTCTGTCAGAATCGAGATTTGTTTTTTTCTTGATATTTTTAGTTTGAGGCGAGGTAATAAACATTTTGCATATAAACACAGTTGGCAGCTACCTCATCAACCTTCCACTTATGCAGTGAACCAATCAGATAGTAAAACAAAAAGCTTTTTGCACACAACAACAGGCAGCAGGTGTCATAATGTTTTTAGTAACCATAGACAACCCAAAGGGGAAATGAGAATCCAAGCCGAACCGATCGTAGCTCAGTGTGTTTACCTTTTTCTTTGCAAGAAAGCTTCTTGTACTGTCACACTTTCAACCTCTGAATAACAGTTTTTGACTGTGAGCCCACTGGAGAATTAATGAATACATTTTCCCTTTTTAGAAAGGCCCAGCATTCACAATTGGCTTCTGTCAATTCAAGACTTGGTAACACGTTTGACAAACACCCCAAAGATTCACGCAGAACCAACCGTGCAGTTGGAGCGGGGAAAAAAAAAGCTTCTTCTTAACATATAATCAAGGGTAAAGTGCTGAAGGTGACTTTGAGTAAAGTTTATAGTGGCAATCCAACCACAGCAGGACCTTTGCACAACTAAAGTCCTGTTTGAGTGACTGAAGGTCACGATGCAAAAAGACAGACTCATGAAGTGCAGCCAACGTTTTATTTAATTAAGGTTTCATATAACAAATTAAATTTGTTTAAATCAATATTCATTTGAGTAGATAATTGGTTCCTAATTCATACTTTATTACCAGTTTGCGCATACCCACTGCATAATTGAATGAAACTGAATGATTCATAAAATGAAAAACTTTCATGCAAACAATGTTGAAGTTTTTAGAGCACTGCTGTTGTCATTGGGTTGTTTCTCCTGTAAGTGGAGGATTGGATGTTTTTTTTTAAAGCTAAAATCTGTTTTTAGTCACTTCAGGAGTAAAAAAAGAAAAGAGACCCAATCTGAATTAATGTCATAAAATCTAATGAACCAAGAAGGAAAACACTCAGTGAAATAAAGTGGAATACATGCAAATGAAATAACCAAACCCTCAATGGTAATGGCTTCATTTAAGAGAACATTGAGAAAATTTGGTGCAACAGCAAGTTCATGTGGAAATGGAGAAAAAAATAAAATAAAATAAATCCCATCAACATCATCATTAGGAATGTGGACGAAGCAAAATTACAAGCCCCCTGAGTAACCGCACTCTGCAAATAAAACCAGGCTTCGTTCTCTGAATAGCTGAATGCCCATTTGTGGCGGAACAAGAAAAGTAAACGCCACAGGAAAAGCAAAAAGGCAGGTGAAAGCAATTCTTAGACGAAATCATTTAGACAAATAGTCACTTAAATGTAGACTGAGTTACTCCACAAAGAAAATTGCTTATTGCAAGAATGATAGTGCACAACAAAAGCCTTACTTGTGTCCCAGCTCGTGTGCCACAGTGAAGGCCATGGGGAGGCCCGTGTCTTCGCTAATGCTGCAGCTGCGATGAGGCTGACACATTCCCCCCACATGAGACAGTCCCAGAGTCTCACATGGCATGTTGATGGCTGCACATATGTCCTTCCTTTGAGAAGCAGAGAGCGAGGGTTAGTCATCCGCCTCTTCACCCGCCAGCTGAGCCGATTTATTCATTCAGCGATTACATGCTAAGTGATATTTTTATTTCATTCAGCGTCCAGATAGAAAACAACATAATATGTCAATTTAAAACGGAAAGAAATGAATGCTGCTGTTGCCAAAAAAATTTTTTTCAGCATGCAGAAAAGGTGACTCAGTCAGGGCAGAACACGGCGTCGAGAGATTTAACGCATTGACCTGGAAGTGAGCGAGGACAGAGGTGGCATCTCGGGTGATGTGAACATCGGGCGGGGGCGGGAGAAAAGTTAAGCACGAACGACATTATCTTAGAGCTGAAGAGGGAGATGAAAGGACGACATCAAGAGGAAAGGACTCAGAAAGGTAAGATCTCATTTATTTTTCGCTAAACTTTGATCTTTCTACAAAATTCCCCAACTTTCTCATTCAATAGGTTTGCTACCTTTGAGTTAAAAATCCAGTAATTGGCATCCTCTCCAGTTGGGTGCCAATTTTCTTGTTGCTTTGTTTCTCTAAGACATTGGCTCATAATTTTGTCTTCAATCCAACTAAATTCTGTTTTCAATGCAGAGCCCCAGAGTAAGCTGGTGAGCCACTTTTGTCATGCCGTTTCTGACTTTGTAATTGTTTTCTCTTGTGACATCAGTAGCAAGGCCATTTGCATAGGTGTAAAATTAATCCAGCTGGATTTGGACATTTTAATATCAAGGTTGAACCTGGTTGTAACTTGCAATTTTGAACACCTTCAGCTAGAGCAAGAGGCTGAGTCACTACAGAGTTTTTGTCACTGCTCAGAAGTTTACATTTAGTCGCTACGGACACAAAAATCATTAATTTGGGGCTTTGCAATGTGATTAAAGACTTTGTTGAAAGGTGTAATAAATATACAACTTAAATTTTTAAAGACAAATTTGGGTGCACAATTTTGAATTTTTCTTGATTTTCTCCAATTCACACAAGGGCATATTTATTCAAAAAAGGCTCAACTTTGTGAAGTCATATTCAATATATTTGAATATTACTGAAAAGTTAAGTTATTTCAATAGGTCAATTAACTAAGTGAGGCACAAAGTAAATTACACAGACTGATGTTTTCAAGCGTTTCTGTTAATTTGCAGGTAATGAAAATCTGACATTTAACAGAATGGCAGTCATACAAAAAAAACAAAAAAACATTTTAAGTACAAAAATGTGGTCTTAATAGAAGATTTAATACCTGCTCCAAGGTTACTATTTTGACTTTTAATTTAACAAACAAACCTCATTGGAAAGCACATTTTTATTTACTGAATATGTCTTGCCAAGTTCAACTCAAGTTTATTTTTATAGCAAATTTCAGCTACCAAGCAATTCAAATTTGCTTTAATTGACTGGCCGTACGCCTCCTCTAACATCCGGGTAACTTTTACTCCATACGTTGTTTCATCAGGAAGCTTTTTAAATAATTCTGGGCGGACAGATTGGTCGGCTCCTGGCACAGATCTGGCTTTGAAACATCTCAAAGCTTAACATAGTTTGACTTTTTGGAAGCCCGTTCTAGAATATACAACATGGGATCCAAAATTTAGATTTGTGTTTGGGATCACAGCCCCGTTTGACTGTCTCAAAGTTTCAGCAATTTGACCTGAACTGTTACTGCTGGTTGAAGAGAATTGGTTGGGATGTTCAAGCAATCCAGGAATGATCAAAGCTGAATCCGTAACTTCTGGAACAGCAGACGCCATCCACTGTAAAGAGAGTTCACCACCAGCATGGACAAAGACGATTCTAGAGAACTACGTGAGAAGTCCATTGCCTCAAAAACCACACATTCAGTCTGCTTCAAAATGCCCAAGTGCCCAAGAGCTGAGATGAGCAATTTTCCCACAATGACAAGAAAAATGCTTGGATGAGACGAGGGGAGACCAAACCAAACTGGAAAATACTCAACCAATTGTAAAACAGTTGGTTGACAAGGTGTTTGTTAAAAGTAACTGGAACGTGAAAATATTTTAACACCTTAAAATTAACCCCAAATAAATGACAAGAGGGTTAAAACAAGAGACACTGCATGAGTACAAGGAGATCCCAAATTTAATACAACTGAAAATGAATGAACTGCGTTAAAAAATCGTTAAAGGCAGAAAACAATACTTAAAAGAGGGGTGCTTAAATATTCAGAAGTCAAAAATGACAGAAGCTTGTTAATGGCCGCCAAAATTGTGTTAAATCTCTGTAATTTACAAATGGATTGTCCTGAGTTATGGTATAAATATTGTACATTTGAGCTTGAATGTGCATATTTTGACCAGATGTCTTAGTGAATGACAGATAATCCACTACAAACTTTGCAAGCTAATTTGAGATCATATTTTTATGCTTCCCCAGAGGAAAGAACCGCTGAAGGCATCAGTAAAACCTAAAGAAATAATCTAAACAAATTTATTTCTACTCATCTCTGAGTTGCATTCAGAGATAGTTGTTGAAAGGAAAATTGTTAGGTTAAACAGGGTTTTACAGAATTTCTTTCCTGTATGTTTATAATCTCTAAAGTCTATAAGAGACACTTAACCTTTGTTATGGTTGCTAATTTGCAAGGCTGACTTTCTACTCCGTATGTTCTGCAGTAGTCAATACAGAATCTAATTACTGTGGAAATCTCAGTGGCAACATCTTAGATAACCATCCAGCAGAAACACTCTGTTCTTTGAAACGTTAATGAGGATGCTGTTTCTATAAGTCAGGCAGAGACACATTTTTCACTTTCCTTTGGTTTGGGCAGTGACCCCTGAAAAGAGATGTGTGAAAAAAAGACTCATCTCAACCATAATGTGAGTATTGCTCGCATGCAATTTCTTTGAGTTTGCATAGTGACAGGTAAAAAATAGTCAAGGAGAGCGGAAAACCTAAGAAGAAATTCATCTGAGCAGAAGATGCATCCCTGTAGTCTCAGACAAATGATTTAACTTTTGAAGTCAGCCTTAATGACAAACGTTAGTTGTTCATATTTATACCCATGTTTCATTTTAACGCCAAATTATTGCTCTACTTCAAGAGATGTCGTATGCGTAATGCACAATTTTTCATCTCAGCTTTTGAAGGATCATATCAAGACATAAGATATTACATAAAACGGCTCTAAACGGAGGGCAGAGATGTAGAAAACTACAGAGACGCTAAATCACTCAGTTCCTACAGAGGAAGGCAGAGCTTTCAGTTAGAACTAGAGAGACGCCACCTTGGCAGAGCACTTACTACAGACAAGTATATATGTTTTATAACCATATATATATATATATATATATATATATATATACATATATATATACATATATGTTTTTTTTTACTTTTCTGCAAAATTCACCAACTGCACAATTCTTAAGTAGTAACCCCGGCGTAAGATAAGTATTATTTCAAAAAAGCAGAATAAATCTTACGTTTTTTGAGCAACAATATTTGTTGTTAATCTGTTGCTAATAGATGAAGTAAACATCTGATTTTTACTTTTGCAAAATGTACCAAGTGTAAATTTCTCGTGCCTAGGCAGATAAACAGTATTTCAAAAGAGCTTATGTTTTATAAACAATAATTAATTTGATTTTAAGAGATGAGCTTTTGTTTCTGCCAACGAACTGCCACAAAGTATAACTCAGATTTTAACTTTTGTGATGAATGTCTGTTTTATATTTTACCACAAGGCTTGACAAATTTTATTTTATGAAAACGTTTATTTCTCGGTTCATAGAGATGTTCCATATGAAATAATGAAATGAAATAATTCCCTACATGTTCAGCCTTTATTGGTAATCCTATGCTTTTAAGTTTTTGCTAACCTTGGAATTAATAATGAAAAACCTCAACATCACATTGGCCTTGAAAAGTGAATATCTGTCACCCCAGGCAAAGTCTGAAAGATGCTTTTATGCATTAAATCAGGTTTATAGAGCTGAAGGCAAATTAGTCAGATCTAAGACTAATTCAGATCACTGAAAACAACACTTTATAATTTAGTCAACCTCAAATATGTGCAGAATGCATTGTGGAACGAGAGAGGGAGGGAGAAGGGCATCTGTGTTCTCTCTGCATCTCTGCAATTAAAGGAATGCAGCAAAAAATTCAAGAAATCCAGTGAGTGCAACACTAATGAGTTGGGTCTATTAACCGAAAGGCGTCAAGAAGAGTATCTTTTAAAGTCATGTATTCAACATATATGTACATAGCAGTGTTTTACTTGTGTCCGCTCGAAGGCGAGAATAAAAGTTACTCTTAAACACTTTATTAACTGGGACAACCCAGATCTGATTGCTGTTTTCTCAGCCATTAATTATTTAGGGCAGACTGGGACCGTGGCAAATGTCTGAAGTTGGCCGGGCAAAATGACCGCTGACACACTCCCACAATAATATCACATTACAGATCAGCCATAATTAAGCATAAAGAACTCCCTAAAGATCACGAGGCATGCCAGGCTCCCCGCTGTCCTACATAGGATGACATGAAACTGATTTTATCCATGAATGAGCTGAATAAAATCTCTTGACAAAAGGTCAATATAAGAAGCTGTTCAGTCTGACACGGGTGTTCAATAACAAAATCATTCCTTTTTCTATATTTTGGAATAAGGAGGGCTGAAAACAAATCCACATCCTTGTTTTTGTTATAAAAAAAAATAATAATAATTTAAAAAAAATACTTTTCATCACTACCTTTCAAAATCCATAACTACTTTGTGTTGGTCTATCAGATACAAATCACCAAAAACACATTGAAGTTTGGGGTTTTAATGTGACTAAATGTGGAAACATTTCAAAGGGAATGAATGGTTTTTGCAACCTGGTTCATCTCTAGAAGTACAGTTATGGGCATATTTTCTGTTGATGCTACAAAAGACACACTTCTCTGCAAAGCCTTATTACAACCTGCAGCAACACTCAAACCGACAGTGAAGTTATGGTCAAAATCTTTCCTCCAAAGTTAGCACAACACACCCGGCGGCTGACCTCAAGTATCTCCTTATATTGTGTGTTGTTTTATGTATGACGCCCATCAGAAGGTAAAGCAAAGTTCACTGCTTTCATGACTGCAGACATACTAAAGCAAAGCCAGCAAAAAAAACATATGCAAGACATGGTTTCGCCTTGTGATTTACAATATATTTTAGAGAGAATGAGTTCTCTGGGAATTACCTGGTGAGCAGAACAGCTACGTCATGGTGCAGCGGGTGTTCGTCTCCTTTCATGTTGAGTTTCTTCTGCCACTTACAGAAGCTGTTCAAGCTGTTGTCGGCATGGTGTGTAATCTTTAGGTCATCCTTTTAGGCATCCATCATAAGTACAACAGAAAAGAAAAAGAAAAAGAAGAGAACAAAATGTAAATATTCCTAAAACGATTCAAGTTCAACTAAACTACAGCAATCTGATACTTTAACAGAAACCTTTTGTAATTACGCATCATGGCAACTACTGATGTTTGAGTGTTAAATGCTCCAAACAGCATAGAAAGATTAAATGACTAAACTTAAACATACTACTAGAAGAGATAGTCATGGTTAATTCAGTCAAATTAAGCAGCGGCATACAATTAACTTTATCTGCGAAGGAAAAATGTTTATCCACGTCATTTTAATTGACACTATAAACTCTCGAACGTCTGAGGCACAGACTCACTCTAATTAACACCTCCGTGCAGATGCTTGTTGTGCATACATTTTTCATTAAATTATTTCTTTCTCATGGCATCAGACAGTCGCAAATAAATTGAAGCTCAAACAGGTTTATGTTCCTCGTCAGACACATTAAAATGGTCGTAATATCTCACACTTCTATGAGAACACTGTAAAAGAAAAAAAAAAAAAAAGAAAGAAAGTTGAAGGGAAGATGGATCTACTGCATCAGATGGGATTAGATGAGATAAATGCATCTCTCAGATGAGGACATTTATGTGCAGCTGCAGCCAATTAGAAATATTTATTAGTGATATGCGGGAGGCAAAACCACACCGCAAAAGTTAAGATATGCATTTATTTTGTACTTTAGTTAGGTATGTAGTTTAATCAAGTGAAAATGATAAATCCACAAGTGCACCTCATAATATTAAAATAAATCAAAACGAGTCAAAAGCAGCCTGAAGCAGGCACTGAATGTCTAGACCGCACAGTAAAAATGCATAACTTTTTGTGGGCCAACATATTTAAATGATCCATTTTTATAAATTTTTTTTAAAAATATATTATACATAAAGGCGTAAAATATTCAAATTCTCTGCGAATCTGAAATTGGGGTTTTATTGGTTGTGAGGCGGAATCATCACAGTTATTAGAAATAAACATTTGAAATGTATCAACATGTTTGCAGAAAATCTAAACAGCAGCGTATTTAACGTTTTAGATTTTAATAACTAAAACAATTTCCCTTTTCCAAAGATTTCGTGATTTATTTAGGCATGTGTATTTAGTGTTTCATGGTGGCCTGGTTTTGTGCAGACATGTATAGTGAAGAATTAATTTGGAGAAAATGTATCTGACAGCACGACGTGACTTAAACTAGTGGGAAGCTTATCCATAAATTTTAAAATGATAATAAACTAAAAAAAAAAAAAACATGGAAAAGCTGTGACGCTTTCCTCACCCTAATACGAGGTAAAGCATCCAAACCAGACCATCATCTAAAGCTCGCCAGGACTTTAGATGTCAAAACATTAATCTTCAGTAAAGATGAATGTTGATAAGTCAATGCTATCAAAGTTATTGCGCCATAAAGGGATCCATACCAGAAAATTCTGATGACGAAAGTCAACAAAATGTTTCTTGGAAAATTTGAACTGGGCTTTTGTTTTTTCCAAGACTCCAGGAAAGATTTTCTGTGGAGTTATGAGATAAAAAAAAATAAACTTTTGGGTCTGGTTACATCAGGTGTAAACTGCCACAGTACAAAGAGAACAAACATGAGAACAAACATGTATTCACAAAAGTTCTCTGTCTGATATATTAATAACTGAAGATCAAAAACATGTCGGTTTGACAAAAAAATAAAACAACAAACCCTGTGAGGAGGCAAATACTTTTTCACAAACCTGCATATTCATGTCTATGCAAAGAGATAAAAAAACAAAAACAAATTTATGTTTTCAATAATCTTAAACATTAAAAATAGGTTAGGAATTTAAGGAACAGTCAAATGGGGCAGTCCTATGTTTTCTATGCTGGCTTTTTAAACAAGCAAGGCCACGAGGTTATCAAATAAACTAAATTTAACTCGAAGGCTCTGAAATCCACGCTGTGACCTGCAGTGATTATTTTTAATTAACCATTTCACACTGCAATCAGTGTTGCCTTGTCAAAATAAGTTTAACCTTGTGCAATCTTACCATCCTCTCATCAAAGCACAACCAGGGCTTACCTCATCCTGCTCCAGAAGGATGAGACGAACAACAACAACGTTGACTGCATTCCCAATACTCGCATCTCTGAAGAGACCTGCCACCTAAAAACGAAGACGGAAAAAAAAAAGAACCACATGATTTCTTTCTACTACGACACTTGCAGTGATATCCAACCATCAAAACTCGGTTTATCCTACAGAAGGTCACATGCATTCTTCCTCAAATTAAACCCCAAGGACACACCCACACACACACGCACACACACACACACACACACACACGCACACACACCCATATATGCCTTTGGCATGTCACAGAGAGAGAGAGAGAGAGAGAGAGAGAGAGAGAGAGAGACAGAAAGGAGGAGAAGATCTACAAAGAAAAATGAAAGACAAAGTAAGCTTCATGCTGCTATGCTTCCTGCTGATCAGCAGAACACGTAAAACACGCTGCATGTACGAATGTGTTTACTGCATATAAAGTGTAACCTGTTTTGCTACATACAGTGCAACCATAAAATACTGACAGCACGTCACTTTTTCTATACTTTGTTGTTTTACAACCTTGATTTGATTTATTCATTTCAGACAGGTTTTTAAAAACAAGCATTTCAAAAACAAGCCTATCCCAAATTTCTTAAAATTAATCAGTTTCGTACCCCCATCCTGGCACAGTGGATAAAAGACTGGCATTTTTTAGAAGTAGAACAGAATAATATCTCAATTATTTCACATCTAACTTTCAAAGTTAACATAATGAGCCAGTGTAAACCCTGCACAAGTCGCCAGTCCATCACAGTTCACAGGATGAAAAATAAAGACATGCACACATATACACTCAATTTAAAGTGACTAATTACGTAATCTCAAGTTGTCGTGTTTTTTTTTTGTTTTTTTTTTTACTGTGGGAGTAAGACTGATTACCTGCAGAAAACACACACATGAATGGGGGAGAATATGCAAACTCCATTCAGAGTCACACCAGGCCAGGATATGGACCCAGAAACTAAACGCTGCAACTTTGTCCTTCCAAAGCCAGTCAGTGGATAACACCACAGAAACGTGCTGCCTTCCTACGGCATCCAGTTCACTCTATATGTATTCTAATCTCATTCTCTCTGTTTTTATCCATCATATACTTAATAAAACTATCTGAATTATTCAGAGGATTCAATTTCTTTGGGAAATTAAAAGGACAAGCAGGAGAGGTTTGGCATGATGCACATTGATTTGTTTTTTTTCCCTCCCCTAAATATTGATACACCAAGTCCTCATACCTTTCACTGTCGGATCACGTCAACATAGCTTGTTACATAATTAACCTTTCAGTCAGTTCATATCTGTTACCTCCAGCTCTGAGGCTGGAGCACGATGAGATGAAAGCTATGAAATCTTGAATGCTAAAAGGAATACTTGATTTCAGAATGAGATGATGTGCTCAGATGTTTGGCATTTTCTACTTTAAGGCATTGGGAACAAAGTGCTGTCGAAAACAGTACAACACCTGCTCAACCTACAGCGTCGACTGCGACATGTCTCGGTTTGAGGAAGGCTGTGGTTAGAAAGCTGCTTCAGAGGCTGCAGGAGGTAAATTGAGGCTATTCAGAGAGGAAAGGAGATGAATTAAATGCTTAGAGATGGGCGATAAAAATGTGAGCCTCAGCATCATCAATGCTCAGACGGCAGCAGGAAAGCTGCTGAACCCTCATCACAAAACCACCAAATTCTTAAGGACTCTTGTTTTTAATATTACATGCGTTACTGCAACATAAATTACATTAGATGACAGGTTTGGATTAAAAGTAAGTTCAGTACTGCAATAAAAGCAAGAAGCTTTTTAAGCTTTGTCGTGGAAAAAGTTGACATGCTAAACTATATTAGCTTAGATTTTCTTTCACAAAAACAAGCTAAATGTGCCACGGAGATATGAAAACTTTCACAAATTCTTAGGGTTTTTTTTTCTGGCCCAATCTAAGTCAGTTTACATAAAAAAGATAAATGAAAGCCCAGAAACTCCCTTGACTATGCAGGAATGTTTAGATACATTTTGTCGTACGTATCTAGTGACACATGGAGAACTGAGACAACATCTGCAGAATTACACACCGGGGCTGGACTGACATTTTTATAAAAGAGAACAATTGATCATGTTCTATCTAAAGAGGAATCATACTCCTAAAGCCTATGCAAACTTTTCCAAACAAACACCACAAATGTGCAGGATTGTGCTTTTTTCCCCTCCCAATTAAAACCACTTAAAATATAAAATTGTGAGGAGACCTATGTCTCTCTTGAAACATAAATGTTCTAGAACTTTTTAAAATAACCGATTTTAATAAATCAATCAATCAAATTTTATTTCTATAACACATTTAAGCAGCAAGGCATTTCAAAGTGCTTTACATCATAACAAACACAAAAACACAAAGTCATGCCACAAAGAATCAACAATCAAAACAACATTAAGTCAAGTGCCATCATTAAATTCGTAATTGATTACGTTTCAAATACAATCCTAAACAAGTGGGTTTTTTAGTCGAGATTTAAAGAAAGTCAGTGTTTCAGATGTCTTACAGTTTTCTGGAAGTTTGTTCCAGATTTGTGGTGCATAGATGCTAAATGCCGCTTCTCCTTGTTTGGTTCTGGTTCTGGGGATGCAGAGCAGAACCAGAACCAGAAGACCTGAGAGGTCTGGAAGGTTGATACAACAACAGCAAATCTTTAATGTATTGTGGTGCTAAACCATTCAGTGATTTATAAACTAACAACAGTATTTTAAAGTCTATTCTTTGAGCCACAGGGAGCCAGTGGAGAGACTTTAAAACTGGAGTTATGTGCTCTATGACTAAAGACGACTTGGTCAGGAGCATTTACATCCCCTGAAGGTGAAACTCTACTGCCGGTAGTCTAGCAGCTGACAGGAAACTTGTTTCACATTCAAAGCAACTTACCTGCCACAGGTTGATAAAAGAATACAAATAAAATCATTCACAAAACCCAGGAGAAAATTCTCAAAATGTATGTATGCGGACTGTAATAAAGTCTGTATTCAGATTCACCTTTATAGAAGACATCTAGCTGCCCTTCAGACTATATAACACTATAAATTTGTCTTCAAGTGTTTTTAGATACATTTCATCCAAATAGCTCAATTTCAGAGACACCACAGTACAAAGAGCTGCAATTTCAGTTGAGGGTATGCTAAACCTGGTGATCTGTCATGACCGTGACATTTTTGTCCACACTCCATAATCAACGCTGCAGAATAGTTTGCCCAATATCAAACAAATACAGAAAACAAAAAGTAATAAAACATATGTTTTAAAGTCCCCCAACATTGCTGAAGATCATAAACATGCAGAGTCGTATTGTTTCTTCATGTTCAGCACAACAAATGCAAGAAGCACATTTCAGTTGAAGAAATTGGTTTTACACTTTAATGGTGGAAATAAGAGTTTAAAAAGCAAAGTTGAATTTCATTTGTGCCTGCTAAAAACTGCAACAGATTCAATCCGAGGTGCAAAAGAGAGACGTTGATGTGGTGCAACCTATACCGGCATTTTAATATAAAAGAGGAGTGTGGTCAGTTATTCAGGAAGCGTACATTAAGTTGTTGAATCTGCAGCTCGAGACAGTCTGGACATAAATGAAGAAGTTAATCAAAATGCGGCTCCAAGCATCACAGTTATCCCACTCGAGTCGGTAACAATAAATGTGCATGTAGGCTATTTTCAATCCATGTCCACCTGTCACTGTTTCTATTGTTTATACGTTGAGTTTTATAACAGAGCGGAGGTTATTTTGAACTGGTTGAAATTTGTTTGGCCCCACAGCCGTTTGTACCTCTTAACCCAGTGGGCACGTTTTGATTGGGCCCAGAAACCATTTGCACTTTGGTCTTGAAGTCCACATCGTGTCCCAAGAATTTTTGTAGAGTCATTTACCTCAGCTGCCACTTTTAATTAAACATATTGATCCTAAACATCCTGGAGGGACTAAAATAATTAACCATCAGGTCATGATATGAAGGAAGTTGGTGAAAAACTCATTTGGTCTAGCCGCTGTGGGCACACAGGACAGCACGGCTCCAGAATATGGATGCGCTGCTGGTACACTCAAAGACAAACATCAGTGATGAGACAATGGAGCAAACTGTGTCGGAGGAAGATGATGACATTATTGTTTAGATACCAGAAAGAACTTGCTTCCCTTGAGGCTCTGCTATATTGTTATTGCAAAACAGGATTGTGCGGTGCTTTAATGTTCAAAGCTTTAAAAGACCTCAAACAAGAACCAGGAGAGGAAGTAGAGAATAATGCCTGCTTCCTCTGTGTAAAATTGTCTGCTAAGTCAGTTAAACCGTCTCCGTTTCATCAATGAATTCCCCTTCCTGATGTTCTCTCAACTCTTATATCAGCACTACAGTTTTTAAAAATATGAAGTGTTCGGGCGTGCTGTGGTGGCGGAGGGGATAGCGCGACCCACATTTGGAGGCCTTGAGTCCTCAACACGGCTGTTGCGGGTTCGATTCCCGGACCCGCCGACATTTGCCGCATGTCTTCCCCTCCCTCTCTCCCCCTTTCCTGTCAGCCTACTGTCATATAAGGGACACTAGAGCCCACAAAAGACCCCCTGGTGGGGAGAAGAAAAAAAATGAATAAAAAATGAAGTGTTTATAGTAATCCACTAGATGTTGTAAAAAAAAAATATATATATATATATATATATATATATATAGAAACTTCCCAGTAGATTAAATAATAATTGAAACCTGATATAGATTGTTGTTAAGACAACCACACTTGGATCTTGGATTGGCTACTTTGCAAATGCGTGTATAATAGCATTGCGCACAATCATGTCAGCTTTCCAAGCTGCATTTTCTATATTTAAGATATTCTCTGCGGAAAACCTCTACAGAAATGGATTTTCTGAAAATAATTTGGAGTCAAGTTCCACTGAACACGTCAAAGAACGGGGATCCACTGTTTCGGTTCGACAAGTTTTACTTAAAGATGGTGTATGACAGCCCAATTCAAGATGTCGCAGTCCAGATGCCTTCAAATACACAGGGGTGTATGTGACAGTGATCGGCAGCACGTTGCTTTCTTTCTCCACGCGAGAAGACGACCTCTTCAAGATCCTGCAAAGCTAATTATGTTCTAAATGAGGTCAACTATTTAAGATAAAACTAAGGAGTATTCTCAGTTTAATGGTTTCAAGGACATTCCCAGGAGACATAAATGACTGACTTGCTACATAAAATACAAAACTTTGAATGTTTTCCTGTTTTGATGTGACCTCTACTCCAAGCTAAAAACAAAAAGCCCTTACACACCAGTGTCATTGAAAATGTGTTGATTAACCTGAGAATTCAGGCTTTTAAAACCTCGATTTTTGTTGTTTGAACCCAGCCCTGTGGCTGTCTCTGCAGCTGAATGACTCTACTGGAGAACATTTCAAAGCAGCAGGTTTTTTTTTTTTTTTTTTGTTTTTGTTGTTTGTGTGCTTTTGTTTTTTGGCTGTTGTACGCAGCAGCTCTGCAGGAGAGGTCCGAGGAATTACAATCTGTGAACTGGAAAGTCTGCAGCGCTTAAGGCTTGCTGATGGGAATGCAGAATGAGGTGTGATCTCCGCTTTGTGTTCCAAAACAACAGATAACGAAACCTGTTGGTAGTAACTACTAGATCAGGCTCCTGTCAACAAAACATCCCTCCACATGAGCTGCAATACCAGACCTTGTGTGAAGATGTGCATTTAGGGAGATGAAGGCTGCCACTGGACTAACACCAGCTTATGGCTTTCTTAAGCAAGCCACAAGAAAGCAGAACTGCTGGCTTGAAAACTAAATTACATTAAAGTTCATATTCATTTTTTACATGGATTATGAAAACAAAAAAAAAACAAAAAAACTTGAAATTGCTACATTGGAGTTGAAAATGGCTGGAAAAAAATTATCTGGCAACTAAAATATTGAATTGCCTTTGCAAGTTTAAAGAACAGAGCTGCATGATTTCATTTCTTTGAAAAACAATGGATGAAAAAATTGCAAAGCCAATATCTATCAACCCTCTGCTTCTTAGTCAATAAACATCTGAGAATTAAGACCAATCCAACCAGTGAGCCATGTAATCAAAACGCAGTGCCTGAGACCTCAAATATAATATCCCATCAAATACTGCATCCAGTATGTCCTTTGAAGTAATTATACTCCACCCACCATTGCTGCAATACTGAATGCAATTCAACTGTATGCACCTCTGGTTATTTAGGTCTAGTATTTATTAAAACACTATATTTCTTACATTAACGTAAAAAAAGTGTAACTTTTATTAAGGCATGTCATAATTTTAAAGAGTCAACAAATTGAGGACCACATGAAACAATCTCCTTTACTGTGCTTCATAACAGAAGTACAAGAAGAAAGTACAGCCTCTTTCAAACATCACCTGAAGGAGGGATTTGAACACCATGTCATGGTGTCTGTTTTGTTCTTTTTAAAGTGGGTTAATTCAACCTGCCAGCGTTGCACGCCTCGACTCGCGTCGTAATCAGCTCGCTGCATCATTTGATTTATGATACGGTATAGTTGCTGTTGCACCTCAAGAGTTTGATGTAGTAATTAAATCTGGGCTGTGCAGCCAGATGGTCGGGGGATTTTATTTGAAAAGAAGGAGGAGAAGAAGGGGGAAAAAAGGGGCAAGACAACAGATCAGTGCTTGAAAATAGAAAAAAAAAAGAAAAAAATCCAAAAAAAAGTTTTATACACATTTATGTGTTCAGCCTTAAGATACTTCTTTGCCGTGACCCTGCCGAGCTCTACTCTGTGCCTCATTTAGTTTTACGATGGCGGTTCGATATCTGAAAGTTCGTCAGTGCTTGATGAGCAGCAGCTGAAAGAGTGGCTCTTCATTCGCAGAATGTTCTGCGAATGAGGCAATCTGTCATGACCCATAAATGGTGGTGGGTTTCTGTGTGCCTTCTTCTCTTTCTCCACTTCTTTCTCCCTTTTCTCCCTTTCATCTCTGTCAAGGGTAGAACTGCTCCTCCGTTACTATCCAGGGGTTGCAGCCATTTTTCTTGTTATGCATCCAGTCTTGAACCCTCTGCTACTCAACTTCTAGAAATCCCTACCAGGAACTTGGATTACGCCTCCACCAGAGCATCTCTTTGAGCTTTTATTATAGTTTAAAGGTGACCTATTATGCTTCTTTGAAAAGCTTAATAGGTTTCTGGGCTATACAAAAAAATTTTCATTACATTTTGTGTGCAAATCCATTCTTAGGTGATGAGATTTTAGTCTGACAATTTTGAGCGCCATTCAGAATGAGCTGTTTTAGGGCCTTTTGTCACTTTAAATCCAAATATGCTGCTGCTGACCCCTCCGCCCCCTCAGCTCACACATAAAAACAGTTGCATACAGTTGTGCAATTTTGTACATCTTTGAAGAGCAGAAGTAGAGCCTCCTGCATAACCAACAAGAAAGCTGCAAGCAATTTCTGGATGGTAAGTCAATAACAAAGCACTTGTCTTTTCCAGCAGTCATTGTACAGCGCATACAATGGTAGAACCAGCTGACCAGACGGGCTGGAGTTCGACTTGAGTTGCTAGGTAACTGGGGTTGCTAGTAACAGCACAGTACGTAGTTTGTGACTTAATCGGGAGGTTTTTGAAATGACTTACTTTCCAGACACCAAAAAAAAACAAAAAACTTTTTGCCAAAAAATGTCTGGGTGTTATTTTTTAAGCGCTTTGGAAGCTTTTAGATGCAGTTTCCACCCAAATAAAAGCAGAAACTAATTACTTGTAATCATATCGGGAAAATATTCCTTAACTTAAAATATTTTACCATAGAGTAACCTATTGGAATATGTAGTTAAATGCACACCAATACTTCTCGGCAAACAAAAGTAGAAAAAAAAAAAAGGCTATATTTCTCTGTTTAAAATATATGATAAGGAAAATACATTAGTCTTATGGACAATCCTTGGAAAGAGGATTAAGGCTAAATCACCTTTCTTTAGTGCTCCATCTCAAGTTCAATGAGTAAGTGCAACACAAGGCTATGATCAGTAGTACACTTTCGCACCCAGAACTGCTAATGTTGCCACGGTCATTCATCCTGCCTGTATTGACCAAAGTCCACATCCACAGACAGTGCAGTCTACTGCATTTCAGGGAGACTAAGCTCTGCCTGTGATGTGAGAATTTGTAACCTTAATGCCTAAAACAGCTGTGAATGTCAACACTCCCACATGTCTTCATTGCCTTTAGCAGTCCCTTTTAACTTCTATCATTTGTCAGATTAAATGGGCCAGTTTATCAAGCTGTTTAATTCTTGGGATTGAGAGCTATTCCTGCAGCTTCTCATTTCTTTCCCTCAAGGAGTAGCTTTTCTAATTCCTCTGTGACAACTTGACATCGATCATATCGCCGACACAAACAAAACTGATCAATGTCGAATTCATGTCTAAGGCCTCTTTTTTATTTTGGCCACCATCAGACCCTGGGAAGCCCTCCACCTTCCCGCCTGCACCTCACAGCGTTTTCCTGCCTGTATTGACCAAAGTCCACATCCACAATCTGTTCACCCTGCGCCACACCAATACCAGCCTCCAGATATAGAAAGGCGTCTGTTTCGATTGTGTTTATGTACAATTCTAACAGGAGAGGAAAACATGTGGCACATTAAGTGTTTATTTTGTTAGCCCATCTTTAACGTGGAATATCTTCCACGTTAATGATTAAGACAATACACACACTATTACAGTGATAATGATTGTGATTCAATATTTTGCATGTCTCTGTTAAAAACAAGCATGTAGATTTGATTCCACTGCAATAATAATTGTCCTTCAAAATTGGTCTAAAGTAAAAAAATAAAATAAAATAAACTGTCATAAACATCAGTTGTTTTTGTTGAATGATTGACCGACCTTTGGCCCCAACAGGATTCAGGAAAAGTATCGCACACCAACAATTTTTCAAAGGCCACGAGTCGAGGACTGCATGAAGACAGTCACTGCCCTTCAAAATGGATGCTAGCACATTTCAGACTACAGCCACCACCATAAAGGGAGGTATTGCTTTTTTTAAAGCACATAGTGCCATTTTCTAGCACAATCAAGCCACTGTATCACATTCAGCTGTTATAAAAATGGTGTCCATATATCAAACATGACTTCAAAGAAATTTGATTTCATGGCGCCTTAAAAATGGGCCTCTGTCTCTTTAAGAAGCTGTTACTCTTTCCAGCACTCCACTTTAAGGACAACTATATAATCACAACACTTCTCGTTTACAATCGTTTTAAGGAGCATTGGACTGAAGTTCCCATGATGAGCTCGGCAGATGCGTAGTTCCACCAGGTGTTTGCTAATTGCTGCTGCCGCTAGTCTGGAGGGGCTGAGTTAGGAAGGTGAAGTGGAGGGAAAGAAAGAGGTGCTCTGTGAGCTCACACGAGCAGCTTTGTGCAAATAGGCAGAGCATTGATGGGGGCAACCATTTAGGAGCCCCTGAATGGTTGCCACAGGACACTGAAAGAATCAAGACAATTCTCCACATGTGCTTCTGACAAGGGGATAATATTCTAATGTAATATAAAGCTCAAAAAGGTCGTTCTTACAGAATACTTCCTCTTTAACTTCTCAACAACTATGTAAAGAAATAATGACATAACTTGCTAAATGTAAAATAAGTTTAAATAATGCAAAGCGCAATTTTACATTCATTTGAATTTAAAGCCTGCTCTGTATTTACCATCTTAAATGCGGCAGGTGTGGCAACATCCTGAAGCAGTCAAAACAGTGTAAAATATACATCACACCTCTATGAGGCATAAAGCTGAATGGCTGTGGGTGTCATTTATCAAGGGAGGAAATTACAGCAGATTGCACTATGGGAAAATGGCAGAGCCTGAAGCTGCAGGCCACTTGGATTGTGGCATCTTGACAATGGCATTTTAATGTGCACCAATTATGACACAGAAAGACACTGAAGCATCAACACTACATTATGGGAACCACATTAGCCGATGATGGAGTCCCGTTTAGTTAAAATAATACTCCATGCTACGCTGCAGAAAACTCTCAATTATTAATTCAAGTGTTGATTTGACTGTGCAGTTCCCCTGAGTTCAATCTGACTAAAATACTTGCAGGGATGAATTGATTTTTACTGACGTTTCAGTTTCTAAATAACACTGAAGGCCTTGGGTGGTGCATTGACGAATGCTTCGAGACAATGTAGTTTGACGCACATAATCAAATTGTTAATTTTCCAAAGCACTAAATGTCATAACTGTCAAAATGTAAAATACTCACAATGTTCATGACAGCGAGGACATAGTCCTCCACAGCTTTGCTCCCGTGATGGTCCACCATTTTGGGGTCCGCCACCACTAAAGTCTCCACCCACTTTTCTCTGCTTACAGAGCGCTGATGAATTCTGCGCCTCCGCTTGTGATGGCGTCGTTCCCACCGCTCCCGCTGCCTCTCGATGTCCTCAAAACTCTGGAGGATATCTGGAGATGCAAGGATTTCAGAGTGTTCACACATCATCTGACATACGCTTAGCTGTTTGGGTTATTTTATGTTTTGGGACGGAAGAGTGTGTCCCACCAACTGAAGCAAGTTATGACAAAACATGGACATACTTTCACTACTAATATTTGAGCGACAAACAAATTAACTCACCTTTTCCAGGTTGAATTTAATAAATCCGGCTCAAAGTGGACACACTGAATGTCGAAAAATTATACACCCAATGGTTGAATAGGTTTCACAGCCTGCTTTTAGTGTTGTGTATGTAACTTTATTAGTTTCCCGCGTGTATGGAGTGTTTTCAGTCAGAGATTTTTTCAGAGTTGCTGTATTATAGACTGCTACAGGAGATCCTTTCTCCCTACAATCATCAGAATCCACAACAACTCTTTAAAAAAAAAAACCCTTAGATGGTGTATGTTACAACATTTAATTTCCCGTTGGGATCAACAAAATATTCACTGACTTTCCATCACCATGCTCAGTGGTTGGGAACAGGTGTTGGTGCAACCCATTCTCACTCCCTACTCGTCATATAATGACGCATGGCAAGGTCCGCCATCGTCAACTGTTGATGCGTGGGCGTCATTAATTGACGAGAGGAGTTTTATCCTGTGCCTTACCGTAATTTTTGCCCTAAACTTAACCAAATCGTCGGGTTTTGAAGGTTCGACAGCGGCTGCGAGAACCCTTCGCGTCAATAATCCGCGTAAAACATGTGACCTTCTCGAATCGTCAACATGTGACGCATGGTCAGTACTTGTCAATATGATACGACGAGTAGGGAGTGAGAATGTGTTGGTTGGTGAGCTGCATTTGGTTTTCCTCAAGTATTGTGTCATGTGTTGTGGCTAACCCGTCCATGTTGGCATCTACAGCCTTATTTGTTAGATAACCCCTCCAAACAAAGTCAGACATACTTAGACTTTTTTGTGATTGCCGTCTTGAACGCTGTCAAAAATGTCGACTGAGGACTTTAAACTTTAAAAAGTAGCTCTTGAGTTCCAATTAGGCTCAGCCTGTAGTGAACTTACAGAGAAGGTTGGCAATTGTCTTGAGTGTTTTCTATAGAGAACTAATCTCAAGTAATCAAGGAATCTGAAGTGATTGTGAAACGTCATTTCTACTTGGCATTGTGTAAACACACACTTGTGTGAACCAGAGAGACAAGCCAACCGAACTCCTCTTTCTTTAATAGCGTCAACTAATTATAGGTGTTCTTGATAGAAAATACAGGTACTTTGACTCTTATGAAATTAGATTTGTAAAGCGCTTTTCTGGACACTCAAAGACACTTTACAATTAAGCCTATTAGAGCAGAAAAGCTGCACTTAGTTTCTCTAGGAACAGCTTTGTTTTTGTTTGCTATTCAACAACAGTGTAGCGTGTGGATGCCTACGTCAGACTAAATTCAAATTATTGTATTTTTACAAATATTTTATCAAACAAGAAGATCTATATTTTTTTATTTCAACAATTAAAATATTTCATTGTAAAATACAATGATAGTGTATTTTTTTATATATATAATCGAAATAAAAATTTTTTTTTCTTTTAACCATTGTTTTTTTTCCTATGAGAAACCGGGTGATTTTAAGACTGAGCCTCAAACCTGAATTATCAGTAAAACCGATCAAAATACCCAACACCTTAGTGCAGGATGAATTTATTTATGAGCATGTCTTTTTGTGTTGATAGAAGTTCAACATCAAATGGAATGATTTACATATTTAAGGTATTTATAAACATCTCACCCTTTTCACGCTACAAAAGTAATTAATCTGTTTACTCTGTAAAGGGCACTTTCAGTTCATTATTAGCAAAAATGCTTCACACAATGCATGTAAATAGTCTTGGAACTGTTTGTGACCAAGAACGCCAGCATTACATCAAACTGCATATTTGGAATAAAATCATTAAAACAGACAAACAGCTGCAAGCGCCGCTTCAGGGATCGATGAGAACAGTACGGGCTCACTGAAAAAGTGATGCAGTGGAAATAAATCTTAAGCTTGAAGACAGATTTAGAATAACTTTGGCAAATAATATTTATAGCAAGACAGCAGCTAATAAAGTTATCCCTTTTCGGTGGATTAGTCAAACCGATACAGGTATGATGGCTTAAGTGTAATGAAAGTCAAAAAAGGGACTGAAATTAGATTTCCTCAGGGGTTTTACAAATCCTGGAGGTGGAAGCATCAATCTTGAACTGTTTGTTTTCTTTTGTTCGTGAGCCAGAGTGCAGATGGACTGCTGTTTTAAATGCAAACACAAGAGGAAAGAAATGATAAGCCTTACATTAATCCCATACTAGACTTATAAAGGATCTGTAAAAACTGTACGGACCTTCTACTTTATATGTAAAGTACATGTTTAAAGAGTTAATATATGGAAAAGTTTAAAATGTTTTCTGAGCCGAGGCTTCAATAAGGTAGAAAATTGTACAGAAACTATTAAAATGACCCAGACTTGACCATTTGCACACATGTTGAGCCACGTGGATAAACAGCTTCTAAACGCCATCCACATGATCCGTTTCACGGCTCCGTGTTCTTCTGGCAAGACACCTGCACACTTATAACATGCTTGATTCTGAGCAACGAGATATGTAAAAGTATAACCAAATGATCTGCGATGAAACGGGGTTGAAAAGAATGAAAATATGTAAAAAAGAAAAAAAGTCTAAGGAATTGTGAATCCTATTAAACAGTGTTCAAACTTAGAGGAGAGCACAGAATAAACCATTTTGAAACAAAGTCACAGTCGTGTGTACCAAGAGGAATTGCAGCTGAAATTGCTAGGAAAGTTCAGGATAAAAAGAGGCACACAAAAATCACTGGAATAAGAAAGAAAGGGCAATTTCAAGAATCAAAACTACCCAACACTTGAAGAAAAAAAGAGCCATTATTACTATGCCAGTGCCAGAGAGCTGCCTGCTGATAGCATGCCAAAAACCACAGAAAAAAGCAACAACAAAAAAAGAAACGCTAACCTCGACGAGTCAAATGTTTAGATTACGTTTGGAGAGAGTTTAACAAAATGCACCTCAAATAGTACACGATTGCTACTGTGAGAAACTGAGGGAGATCCACTGATGGTTTAGAGGTCTGAACCAAAAAGCAACCTTTTTGTAAAACTGACGGAAAGCAGCTGGAGAAAAACTTTCACACTTTTGACCAGACTCTGTGCATATGATGCATTCGGCAGTGGCGCAGGGGCAAAACACAACCCATGTCGGTCTTTGACCCGGTCATCACAGGTTCGAGTCCTGGCCTGATGACTTTTGTCTCATGTTTTCCACCTCTCTTTTTACCCTCTTTCCTGTCTGACCACTCTCAAATAAAGGCCACTAGAGCCAATAAAACCTATTTAAAAAAAGAGAAAGAGACAGTTTGGTTTTGCATGATTGGTTGAATACATGTGGAACCAAACTTTAGAGACAGAAAAAGGTATTTTAAATCAAAAAACAGGAATCCTGAAGAGCCAGTAGCTGAAAACTTTGCATATAGCAACAAGTAAATGACGATGAATCTCTAAGGTGCTGTGTTGCTGGATTTTTCTCTATTTTGCTGGAGGCAGTTTTTTTTTATTTTTAAACTCCAGAAGCTTATTTTATGCCGCACTTGTCCTCTACCCAAACTTTTGTAAGATTAAGTTGCTCAATATTGTGTTCAGGTCAGACAGAGGACAGAGGGAAAGCTGCCAAAATCAGACGGAGCGTTGTAAAAGCCTGGAGAAAAATTAACAATGATCACATTTGGTTATACATACATATATACATTTTTTAAAAAGTCTAGTTTGTGTGATGCATATTTTTAGAGAAATCATTTATGCAGCTGAAATTGAAACCCTGAGACGGTCAGAAAAAACAAAAGATCTTAAAGGAAGGATGAAAATGTTCAACGTCTTAAAGCAAACTCATAAAATTTTTACAAACCAATTCAGCTTTTGAAACAAAAAAAGACTCCCTGAATGTACTGGCTAAACAGTAATAAAAAAAAATCTGTTTAATCTTCCAAGGTTTTCAAAGCGTCCTTCAAAGTCAAGTTCAGCCAGCTCAGAATTTTAAACAGCAGATTTATGAGCGTATATATATATTATTCCTCAGACTGGAGCCAATTATTACCCAGGGAAGAGAGAGAGGATAAAGTAGGCATCCTTTTGATTCACAGATCAGCATCAGCAGATTAATCTGTGAGCAAAACTCTTTCTGCATAATGTTGCCTGTGTCTTTAGATTGTTCCTGAAACAATCCGGAAACATTAAAGTCTAATTTCCCACTGCAAATTCAAATGGGTGAAATCTGAATAATGTCAAATAAAAATGCATGCTGTGAGGGATGAGTCATGATTTACTTTGGTTTCCACAGGTGCCGTTGAGACCCGGTTTCCCTGAGATGGGCTGGACGACTGGACGGTGGACCGGAGGAGACGCGTGGCGTTTGTAGATGGCGTGGGCCTGAGGTGCTGAGGTCTCAGCGCTGGATGTCTCCAGAGGCTGAATGAAAAACTCCTCCTCAGACAACTTAAACAGCCCCGTCTGCAGAAATGAGAAAACGGAAACATTCAGGACATTAGGTTTTACCAGACCATTCATGAAAATATCTTACATAGCATCTGTGAGTGGAGTGTGTAATTATGCAAAAGGGAGGACAATTTGAGCAAGTTGAGTGTAATATTGAACCGGGTTGCCAAGAAAAGCTTGGATGGTATTCTTAGTATGGCATACGAGATAGAGGAAATGTGTTTGTTTGTTTTTTAACGATCCCATTCAATGAAAAAATAAACATTTATTTACAGAAATGACGGTAATTTTACATCAAAAATGTAATTTATCATTGTCACAAATAGCGTGTTAAGTTTAAAAGGAATATTCAATCAATGAAAATGTAAAAACATCACAACTCAGGAAGATTTAACATCCCAAAGGAAGTTTTTATTTTTTTACGTGTTTTGTACTTTAATAAAAATCTGACAATTACAACATAATCACTGTTCTGCATTGAATACAATCACTCTTGTCTACCTTTATGAAAATATTTCTATATATGTACTGATTTCCAGCACTATTTTCAAAGTTCTGCGCAGTTTAGACTATTTTCCTTTAAGCCTGATAACAGAAACGGGTCAGGAAGCTTGATGGAGTAATATGTTTAATCTCAAGTTGTGGCATAAAACCAGAAATGTTTTTGTTTTTTTTAATAGCAAAATATATCCTAATGTAACCTATGCTTTACAGAAAACCAAAATCTGTCAGAAAAAGCATTTCTTATCCGCTGGGGAAATGCCATGCTTTGAAAAGCTAAAACCTTGTTGTAAATTATTGACTTTGCCTTGAAAATGATGCACAGCGGCCATTTCTGTGAGGCTAAAAGCTAAGAGTCACCATTAAGTGCATCAGGCTTGAATGGGTCAATATGACAGCTAAGTGCAACTTAAAGTTCATGATCTTGACAGCTTTCAGGTTTTCCAGCCCTCAGAACCCAACTGGTGCCTTTACAGAACCTCCTCTCTTGGAAGGGAGAACTCAGCGGGAAATTGCACGTATTTGAGGGGTTTTAATGTTTTTGCTTTCTGTCTTTATAAAACACCAGATGAAAGCATTACTTCTTTTTCCATTTTGAAACTTGAATAAAATCATTCAGTTATTATTGTTTTTTTATTGGTGTTAACTAAAAAAGACAATTCCATTTTAATATAGGCAGTACTAGGAATAAAAAAAATAAAAATAAAAATGTTTTTATTTTAGAAAATAGATCTGACACATAATTATTTTTCCCCCCACAAAAATAACTAGTGCCAGAAATAATTTAGCAATTTTGGGAGTTTACCTTTTTTCAAGTTTAAATGTACCTAATGCAGGTCTTACCAAGATTCATCATATCAAGTAGTTCCCTTTCGACTGCCTAAAATCTTCAAACCTAACCTACAATTTGCAATAAAATAACATTTTCAAATAAGATATATATTTTTTTTAAATATGCCTTTTTAGTAACCTATGTTGCAGTCTTCTGACCCAAATAGCCAACTTATAGAAAGAAGTACTTGTTGAACACATGTAATATACAAATATATGGCAGGTATGCAGAGAAACAGTGGAAGGATGGGATGAAATATACAAAATGAGGTTACAAAGTGATAAATAAATAATAATAATGGCACAAATAAAATGTATCTGAAGCTTTGTTTGATTTTTACTTCACCTGCAGTAGTTGTTAGAAGTAAAGTTCGAACATTTGACTTGATGTTTCTCTAAGCTTTAACTTTCGTGTGTCAAACAGAATTTCTTTCAAATGGGAAAGACAGGACAGCGTGCAGTTAAAGTGCGTCAAAAGTATGTTTATTTTCTATAATTTATGGAATGGCTACCCTGAATTATGGACAAACTTGGCCATGTCTCCAATCAGTGTCATAATTACCAAGAAACTGTAGCAAACTAAGCTGGACAAAGACCAATGCTAATATTGGCTTCACAGACGGGCCCCGTTTAGTGAGTAGCCAGAGACCCCAAGATATTTTATATGAAATTGGCTGATGATTTGTTTCTCAACAAGTTAATGTTTCAAAGCATGAAAAATAAAAATAAATAAGCAGCAATAGTTCAGAAACAAATAACAACCTTCTTCCATAGCCATGTCAATCATCCCCAGAACTAAATCCTATAGAAAACCAGCAGGATAAGCGGAAGAGTCGCTGAGATGAGACCAAGGACCCCCTGACAATCCAGAGATTGTGCAAAGACAAACATTAGAACAGTCCCTCCATCTGTAAGCTCTAGCCCAGCATGACGTTCTGCTGGCAAAAGGAGGTTGTCAAAGTGACACTGGTGTTTCTCTACAGGAGAATTTGGTTTTCTTCCTAGTGTACTCAGATTGAAACCTGGATATTTCTGACACTTCCAGTGTCAGATTACAAAAGCACAATAAAAGATCTTTACCAACAAACTGTAAATATTGTCTTGTAAAAGCACCTATAAAGTAGAGAAGACCTGATAGCATGCAATACAGACGGATTTTTTTAGAATTATATGAAACTTTGCTAAGATGACAGTCAAAGCAGTACATAGAAAATAAAATCTATGTATTAGAATGAAAAGGTAGCTAATCCATGACCTGCAAACCCTGATAAAGAATGGAAAAGCACAGCTACAAAAGCTACTTTTCCACATCATACATTTCAGTGACGGGGACACCAGGAAACAATATCAATGGCCACTCTTTGTCTTTTCCTTCTGACCATCCTGGCCTTATATTTAACTCCCGTCCATCATCTGATCCGGTTAACTCTCCTTCAGCTGTCAAGGAGCTTCCGTGGAGCTCAGACAGGAGGGCTGGCATACTAAACGGACTACAAGGTGAACGCTGAACGGTGCGCCAGGGACGGCCACTCATGTCACCAACAGATTCAGAGACAGACAGGGGTAGCAGAAATGTAATACGAGCATGTGAAGAAGGTCATTTACGGATCTTGTGCAGTAGACAGATCAGAGGAGTAATTGTCCCTGGGTTTTTCAGAGCAGACGCATTTGTTCTCGTATTTAACCTACATGCCATCTAGCATCAGAAGATACTCAAGTGAAATAGAAAACATTTCAACATTTGTCTTAAAGATCAGGCTGGATTGTAAAATGAGTGTCCTTCTACCGGGCATGTTATGAGTTCCTCTTTTGGAGTGTTGTGTGTTAATAAGTAAAGACAACGGTTTAAAAAAAAAGAAAAAAAAAAAAGTATTTGTGATGCCAGGACTGATGCAATGAGCGACAGGTGAAATGAAATCATATCACATCTCCTGTGTGTAGACAAGCAGTAATGAAATGTTCTGCCCAGATTTACTGCAAACAAAAGATGCCTGAGTCTTATAATGCAAGTGATTTTATTACCACCAGACTTTTTTTGGATGTGCGGACTAAGGAAAATAAAAATAAATACCTTTGCACCCTGCACTTGTTGGTGTGCCACCAGTCTTTGTAAATTCTAACTTATCTCTGCACCGGTGCTGAAGTCTGCATCCCTCATTGTAGCAGAGTTCTTAGGAGACAGTATTCCTGGCATGACCCAAAGGTTGCAAGTATAAGCCATCTTCTCTTAGAAGTTCTCATTTTTGATGGAAAGATACATTTTTATAAGTATGGGGTAAACAAGAAAATATCCATGATCCATTTTTAAGCTGCACTGTCAACAAAATGCAAGTTTCCTAGAGAGGTTTGGGGAAATCTCTCCACAGTAAAGCTTTTCCCCTCGGTTATTGACCTCATGCGTGTTGCATGTCTAATTTTGTAATCCAGAACATCGATGCTCTTTGAAGGAATATAAAGTTTTCTGTGGAAAAAAGTGGGGTTTGCATTGCAAATGATAGAGCCTGAGATTTCCTGGGCAATTTTGAACCTGCACAAAAACGTCCAAATGGCGGCGGTGGCCACATCGGCAGACTGAAGCAGAACTGGGAACACTGGGCTCATGCCAAAGCTACAACACCATTACATTCAAACCTGTTGCACTGGGTTTCACTGAAAACCTTTCACCTGCACACTCTCATGCTAATCAGATGGCAACAATGCAGATGGATTTTTTTTTTTCCTTTTTAGGGCCAAGCCTGATCAGACTACAGAACTCATGGAGGTGCAGAAACGTCCCCTGTGAAGATTATAGTGTTCCCTCTAAGAGCCAGCCTGCTCCAGATGTGTTTTATCTGGTGTCAGTGCTGGGATGAAGAGAACAGGAAGTTGGCAAGGAAAACCCATTTTGATGATGGGGGGGTGCAGAAGTCATAATTGCCTTCACACTGCAATTAGGTTTTCACAACTATCCTGATGCCCAGACATATTTAAACAGTTTTAATGTCCTGAATCCTGTATGCAGGGCATAATTTTCTCAAGAAATGGCTGAAAATCAAATAACATTCTTTTTTACTTCTGTTACAAGTCAAGTTGCTAAAGCTGCAGTATGCAACTTTTATAAATATGTTTCACGTTGTTTTTTTTATTAAATGTTCTCGTTAAAACTGTCCCCATGTCGTTAGCGTACAACAGGAGGCAGAATCTGTGAAAAAAATAAAAGAGAATAAAGCTCCTCTGCCTCCTTCCTGTTTTTCTTGTATTACTGGAAATATTCAGCTCCCAGTCAGAAACAACCAATCAGAGACAGGAGGAAGGACTCGGCTCTGTCCACCATGCTCAGTGTGCTAATGGCAGAAAAATAACTTACCGTTACAGGAAATCTGTTTATCCACCATCATCGGTGGTCATGCTAACGAGCCTGAGCATCAGGCTCCTGTATGGGGAAGCAGAGAGCAATATGGAGGGAGTGAGCAGTGTGTACACGAGGATGATTGACAGTAAGAACCGTCTCCTGGCTCTGATTGGTTGTTTCTCTACCATAATCCTTAGTTGTAGCTGGGGAATAAGGCTATTTGTCAACCCTAGAAAATCACTACAGCCCTGAATAATTATTTTGTAGATTCTGTGAGCAATGGTCCCCAGCTGCAAAAATTCATATCAACGCCATTAAATTCTGCTACATACATTTTTGACCTAGTTCAGGATCTGGTTGGGAAAAGTTATTTGTGACCTCAAAACGTCCAAGGTTTACATATCACATATATTAATTACAACGCTGGTAGTGGTCAGGAGTCCTGGTGGTGCCAGTCTGCCCCACGGAGGCCGTGGCAGCAGTGTAGTTTACCACCATCAGCGCGTGAACGGGTGAATGCAGCGTAAAGCGCTTAGTGGATCCTCTGGCTCAGATAAAGCACTATACAAGTACAGGGCATTTGCCATTTAACACCAATTCATAAATCCACCACCCCCAATCCACCAGAACAATAAGCTGAATTTCTACAGTGTCTTAGGTAATGGAAAAACTGATGGCAGAGGAAAATATTAAAACATAGAAATAATAGTTAATATATTCTAAACCATATGTAATGTAGCTTTCAATCATTCCCACTTTTTATTTCCTACTTTATTTACAAAATCTATTAAAATCTGGATCTTAGACAAAAATGTCAACGTGACTATAGCTAAGCACATACTATTTCATACACTTTCTGCTTGATAGTGTAATATTAGCTTTTTTCTCCAACCTGGTAGTGGGGTTAGAGATGCAAATTAGCAACTTCACTGCAATTTCATATATTTACATGCAAATGTTAATGTGCCTTATCTCATTTTTTAATCCAGGATACAAGGAGCCTTAGGGGTTTCCTTATGGCCAGTACAAATACCTAAAATCAAGGCAGTTCTATTAGGAATTTCTAAGATCATTTTCTCTTTTTATTATTTGAGACTCGGTTTCAGAATTTTGTTCATTTCTTTGGACACAAAGCATGTACGCAGCAGCATACAGAAATGAAACGACCAAAAGCAACAGATTTATTTCCCCTAGAGACTGATGGCAGAGACGTTTCAGAAGATTTGTGTATTGTGTTTACGGATCTGCTCCACCTCAAACAAACTTACAAGAACAAAAAAACAAACAAAAAAAACCCACCCTGAACAGATCGTAACATCTGAGCCACCTGCTCTAAACCCCTCTGCTCATCTGATCACATCTGCTCACTAAGAAAACATCTGGCATAACTTTTCAGATATTACAGATAAATGTCAACTTTCTGAAAATTAAATCAAATGCTTTTTTAAAAACATGCTCTACTTTAAATTGTTCATTATAAAGGACAAAATGAAGCAACGTTTGGAGGCTATGTGCTGCTCCAGCTGGTGTTTTCAGCAGCAGCTGACAGTCTGAGACAGATGACGGAGGGTTAAAGTCTCTGTGTGTGAAGTTTTGTGTCGTATGACAAGATTTGAGTGGAAGTTGCTGAGAATGAATTTCCAGGTATGTGTGTATTTTTACTATCATCTCCCAGGCTAAAACCTGGCTTCAGAGTGGTTTTAGTATAAATCATCTGTCGTCCTCAGTGAGGTCAAATGTGTCCTCATGTGGGTTTTTAGAACCAGCTGGCAGTCTGAGCTCTGCCAGAGGAACAAGAGGCGAAGTAAACAAAGTCGAGCTATAGCTTATAAGTCACCGAGAGGCATTGGTCACACAGGGCTGATTACTGGCCAGCAGAGACAACACCAGAATCTAAACATACCGTGGAGGCATCTGCAGGTAACTTTACATGCTACTTAATATTCTGCAGCCACCTAACAGGCTGCAAATTGATCCAAGTAGGGATTTTAACCGTCACATTTGTGCTTTACGGTTTGATCGGCGTGCAAAAATGACGGAAAAGAAAAGGAAACTGAGCAACTGGAGACACTTTTTGATCCACCTCTATCGCAGCTAACGTATTACTTGACAATTATTCACAATCCTTTCAGCCCTAAACAGATGAGATGAAATGTTGTTGTTTTTTTACTTAAAGAGAGGCTGAAAATTTAATTCTGTCCATGCTTACAGCGTTTGAACAGTGGTCACCTCAATGCAACAGCTGTGGTTCTTGGTATTAATTACTACCACCAGTAGGATATTTCTAAGTTTCATTTTGTGGCGATGCCCACCACATTCACCTTTTTTTACTTGGAGCATCTGCCCCTTTAACGGTCTTAGTCCTCCTTCAAGTAGTTAAGACTCAGTCCAAAAGATGTTTTCATTTCGAAATAGCAATGATCGCTGCGACGGAGAAAATGCTTTGGACTCCAGGAAAAAACGAATTCACAGAACAATTGAGCAGAATGTTAAAGTGGGTAAGTCTGATTTTCAAAACCCTTCCCACTGGAACCGTCTTTTAAAAAATAAACCCAGGCAGCACAGACCCATTGTTAATGAATCTCTCAGGGAACTGGTTCCACGCAAAGTGCAAAGACATTTCCTCAAATAAATATAAGGAATCGATATTTTATCGACTACACACTTTATAAATGCGCCGAGCCCAAGCAACTGTAAGACAGACTATGAAATTACACATCACAGGGTGTCGGCGAGGAGCTGCAGCTGCATATGGTAGGAAATGTTTTTCTTTCAGGTTGAAATCAGGGTTTATTCCAATATAAATGCCCCGAGGCAGTGGAGAATCTATAAAATATCCAAACATGTTTTGGTTTTATATTAACCGATTAAGCAAATGTTTTTCTTAACTGACAACTAGCTTAACACATTTACCTAAACTTTAATAAACTGCAAGTTAAAAATAACGGACAGAAAACGAGGATCGCTCTCAAACAGGAAGTACATCTGCTTCTTACTTTGCTTTGAAGATCATTTCTAACAGTATGTTTGCTGAACAGAAAGTTTACACTCACGCGGGAGAGACAGGAAATAAAAATTAATATATTAAAAAAAAAGTTCTCACACAGTTTCCAAAGACTGGTTTTATGAATTAGCTGGTTCTTGGAATACAAGAGTTCCTCTAAACAACAACAATCTGGCAGCTGAAGCACAAAAACAGATAAAACAATAAGAACTGTACTGTGTTGTACAATTATAAGCCTAGCTCAGCATATTTCAATAAAAGACATTAAGAAAAAGGACAAAGGGCTCATAAAACATTTCTGAAATGGTTAACTAACATCCAGTGCAATGAATCGCCTTGAGGAATCCCCCATTAGCAAATAGAGACCACCTGTGCGTAATGTAATCTTACTATAAAACCAGATGTTTGTGGAGGTTTATTAGAGAACAGCAGGAAAGAGCAATCAAGATGAAAGAGCACAGCGGACTGCTCAGGGACTGTGTCGGGTTACAAAACCAAACCTCAAGCTCTCAGCACCTTAAAGCATTCTTCAAAACAGAAGAGTCCATCACGGTCACAAACATGCTAGACATGCTTGTCCACATAAACAGACAGGCCAGGCAGGCGGAGTATTCATCCGATCCAGCCAAGCGGTAACCCCAGAGGAGCTGCAGGGAACCACAGCTTAAAGTAGGACATTAAAGCACTTCACACAGTGCTTCAATGAAATAATGGCAAGAAGAAAGCCGTACGAAGTCACTCTGAAGGTTGGCAAACGTCACATGGAGCACACAATGTGCATCCAACTGAAAACCCCATTCTCAAGGCGTGGCCGAATCACGCTGTGGGGATGCTTTTCCTCAGGGAGAAGACGCAGATTTGATGGGAACATGGACGCAGCCGAGCTCAGAGGAATCCTGGAGGAAAACGAGTCAAAAGCAGCAAGAGCCTCGAAACCAGCTTTCCTCACGAGACCGAGGCGATGGATCCTGAACATACCACCAGAGCTACAAAGGAGCGGTTTAAAGTCAAATCATTTTTGTGTGATGAAATTGACCAGTTAGGATCTGAACCAAGTAAAGGATCTCGATGAAAACGGACATTCCCAGACACTATCCATGTCTGTCAGGGTGCTCAGTCATATTCAGTGAATTAGGATTTATTCAAAAAAATTGTACTCACTGAAACATTATGTAGGTTAATTACACACACTGTTTCTGTTAAGGATGATTTTCAGCTAATGGAAAATATGAGATTTAAGATTAGAATACCTCAGAACAATTACAAAAAACTGACAGGAGAAATGTGGGCTTAATGAAAATCAAACCAATGTTTAATAGCTGCTTAAAGGGTTGTTCTTTTAAACTCCTCATCAGATGGCATATTCTGTCATATTGATTGTCAGGAATGTATATTCTAATCATGGGCCGCTTCGTGTTGGTCAATATTACTCAAACAGCAATTACATTCTGACACATGTGACAAAATATATAAAAAGCTCAAGCAATGCATATTGCTTTCAGCTCACAGAGAGTAATACCAATTATTTTAATGTTATGCTTCAGACACTGTCGTAAGATCAGCCCAGAATATTTTACATTGGACATTTGAAGGCAGGCTGCATGAATATTAATAGCCACTGATAGCAGGTTTGAATCCGACTCTATAATTTGAAATCCTCCCATTTGCATGTTTCAGACAAAAATATGGAATAGCTAGAGGGCAGATTTAATAAGAAATATTATTACAGCATGACGATAATCCCCTGTCTGATCTCTGTATGCCACTTTCCGTCCACACCATTTGGGTCTGAAAAGGACTAAAGCAATAATGACATTTTTAGAGTATTTACTAAAATGTCTTTCTTAAAGGGATCAGAGAGCAGCTTCCCAACAAAGGTATGTGTGGACATTTGGGGGGGAAAAAATGAATACCTGGACTTGTGTGAATTTTTAATGGCTCTCTATCACTTGCAATCTAGACAATCATTAAGTTTGGTGTGGTTAAATTGCATGCAACCTTGTCTGCAGACATGGCGGTGGATTAAGTGGAGCAGAAATCACTAGCTGCATTTTGAATTAAGTTGATTTAAATTTAAAATGTGCAGAAAATGCCCCACGCTTGGCTTCCTACTCTTATCTTGCCAAACGCGCTGAAGGGTGTACTCACGTCAACTAAGCACCGTTTTATCTTTGTGACCCAAATGAAGTGAAATAATGTCAACATGTCAGACCATGAGAACTAAATGTTGAATGCTCTGAACAAAAAAAAAAAAAAAACCAAACAAACCAACAAAAACAAACTCTTTAAGATGGTGTGTTTGTTTCTGAGATGCAATTGCACAGTGGCGCAGTTGGTAGAGCTGTTGCCTTGCAGCAAGAAGGTCCTGGGTTCGATTCCCGGCCCGGGGTCTTTCTGCATGGAGTTTGCATGTTCTCCCTGTGCAAGGTGGGTTCTCTCCGGGTTCTCCGGCTTCCTCCCACAGTCCAAAAACATGACTGTCAGGTTAATTGGTTTCTCTAGATTCTCCCTAGGTGTGAGTGTGTGTGTGAATGGTTGTTTGTCCTGTATGTCTCTGTGTTGCCCTGAACCCCACCTGAACCCCACCTCTCGCCCAAAACGTAGCTGGAGAGGAACCAGCAACCCTCCTGACCCCATTAGGGACAAGGATGAACAGAAAATGAATGGATGGATGAATTTGGGGCTTAAAAGTCTCGTTTAATGTAACTCCACAGAATCACAATCAGATTGAAGTCTGGACTTTCATCGGGCCACTTCAGGACCTGAACTGCATTTTTATCTTGCCATTCTGAAGCGGATCTGCTGGTGTGCTTTGGATCGCTGTCCTGATGCTTAACCTGTGTGTCTTTACACTTCAGGTCACAAAGGCTGAACTCTACTTTGCAGAAATGGCTTTATAAACATTTTGTTTCAAACAGTTTGGCCCTAATTAATCTCTTTGAAAAAGACCCAACTGAAACTGAACCACTTACGGGAGATCTCTCATTTAAAAAGTGCAAACTATATTTTCACATTAGGCAAATAGGACTTGGATTACCTTTTTTTATCTACAAGTTAAGTCATATTTATATTATAGCTGATTTAACTTACTCAACTTTTTTTAAAGTTTGATTTAAGAAAAGAGTTCCACTAAAGTTTTGCAAAAAGTAAATTAAAATGTAAAAAAAAAACAACAACATCCAACCATTTAAAAAAAAGTCAAGATTTTCAGTCAATGTAAAACAATTACACATACAAACTGATGCTGGAATACAAAAGTTTCTTCCTTTTTTTTCAATAATCTTTTAAAAATATTTAACAAGTAAAACCAGCCAAGAATAAAAGAAGCAATCAAAGAACAAGTGTTGTCTTTCTTTGCCATTATCCTGCAGTGGGCTGAAACGTTTAGTCAACATAAGCCTTAGAAAACTGCTTCATTCAGAACATTGCAGATTTTTAAATTATTTTTTTTTAAAAGTAGCCCTAGTACTTGAAAAGTTGTTTAGTCAGACTGTCATTCCAATCCAAAAGTAGCATGCAGTGCTGAGCTGCTCTGCACAGTTGCAGATACTCGGCGCAATAAAACAATTTTTAATTAAGTCACAAAAAAAAAAACTAAAAAGAAATAATTTCATCACAGCCACTTCACATGGGGCTTTAAAACTTCTGACTCCAACTCCATCTGACTGAAGGTCTTATATAAATCTAAAATGTCTAAGCGCACTTGAGATTCTTGATTTATTAGAAACCGTCTACGCACAAAACTCTTGCATTTTTTAAAATGTTGGGTTCAGTTCTTTATGATCCTCCTGGTGGAACCGAGCAGTTGATGAGTGATTTACATTATACCTGATAAGCCTTCATATGAAAAAATACTGAATTAGATCACAGATAAATCACAAAAGAAAGGTTCTGAACAATGTTTAATTATATTTGATCAACCTTTACAGGCAGGACAAGAATAGAAGAGCCTGTTTGAAAAACGGATCAAGTTAAGGCACAAGGATGGGAGTCCGTGTCTTTCAGCGGTTACTTAACTAGAGGAATAATTTGAAGACAAAATTGTCCATTTGTCCCGAGTTTATCTTTCAGAGCTAAAAGGCACATCTTTAAAATGTTAATTTGCTGTATTTATAACAACAGCAAAATGTCTGTCGCCTGATCAGAAGTCTACATTCACTCATTGGCATAACCGCCTTTAGTTTAGGTCTTTTTCTAATTTTCTTGAGCTATTCCTTTTCTAAATTCGACGGACTTCATGACTGACAGGAGCAATAACTTTTACAAATATTTGCACGTGAACTGAATCTTACAAACAGATTCCAACTGCATTAGTTGAGGTTATTCAGAGATAATCACCTTAAACAAATAAACAACAGCATCAACACTTTCTGCTAAAAATCCTGTCGCACCATCATGGAGGATGCCAAGAGGGGGGAAAAAAACAAACAAACATCAATCTTTTAAATTTGATATCTCGGGGTTTGACAGAAAGCCAAAAGATTTCTGGAGAAAGTTTCACATTCGGTCGAGAGGTTTTGAACTGTCTTGGCTGCAGG
Organism: Gambusia affinis; assembly: GCF_019740435.1. NCBI lineage: Eukaryota > Metazoa > Chordata > Actinopteri > Cyprinodontiformes > Poeciliidae > Gambusia > Gambusia affinis. Next base: position 24,682,348 of record NC_057869.1, on the reverse strand, counting down.
CTTTCAAACCTCGTAAACCTGATGGTGGTGACGGCATCATGCTCCGAGGCCGGTTTGGTGTCACTGACGCTAGTGCACTGCACACAGTGGATGAAATATTAATAATGTCTGAAAAGACCTCCAAATTCTTCTACTTCAGCCTCAAATCTACAGCTAGGTGGTTGGTGTAAAGCAACAATGATCCAAAACATATCAGAAGTGGTTTTATAGAAAAGGCTAACTTTCTGTAAGCTCTGACTAAATTTGTTAATCAAATCTGCAGCAGGGATGGGCCTCCAGAAATAATTCTCCCAGACTCCAAATTGATCTCAGAATGGTAATCAACACAAAAATTAAAACATTATTGAATTTATGTCTCCAACAAGTGTTTTCACATATTAAAAAGCTGTAAGGGCTTATTTGCAAACTTTAATGTGTGTACAACGCAATAATAATCTCACCAAACATTTTGGTCTAGTTTGTAGTGCAAATATCTTAGTACACTTGAAATAAGACAAAAGTAACTTCCAAGTAAATTTTCATATATATAGTTGTGTGTTTTAAGTCAATAAGTTGTTAATATAGTTGAAAAAGGACAGGTTATATCTTAAATAATCTGCCAGTGGAAGCAGTATCTTTTTTTAAATCAATTTTAAATAATTGACTTAAGCTCCTATATCTTGCTGAAAAGTTACTTGTAAGATAATTTTGTCTTATTGCAAGTGTACCGATATTTTCACTAAAACCTAGATCTGTGTTTTTGCAGTGTTTGTGCTCCCATACATTAGACACAAACGCCATGCTTTGACTTTGCTTCAGATCATCGCATTACTCACCAGTCCATTGCATGTGCTTATCGCAGCACTCCCCTTAACGGAGGTCCTGTCCCACACCTCGCCTAGATAATGACACCTGGGGACTCCGGGCCGATGGATCTTGGCCCCTTCCAGGCCACCGTACCTCCTCTCTGTGGTGAACCCCGGAGCCAGCAGGTTTGGGTTAAGGGTCAGGTTCAAGTGCAAGCTGTGGCCGCCGAGCAAAAACTGGTAGAAGACTCGATCGCTGTCGGTTCTCTCCTCGGAGGTTTCCCGGCGCTGCACGCGGCGGGCATGGTGAGACAGGATGTTTGACAGGAAGTGGCCTCTGGCATCGACTCTGGTGGGGTGAACCACTTCATACGGAGGCAGGTCATGCAGAAATCCCTCTGTAAAAGCCACGGTGGGAAAGCATTATGTTTGGGAAGATGGGCTAATGTATCGTGGGAATGAAGAGGGTAATTAAACAATTAAGGGTCTGTAAAGCTGTAAATTAGACTCTGAAACTCTCACCCACATCTCATGACTGCATAATCACGTCATTTATGTGCTTGGATGCAGACGCAGTCCTTCATTAATGCTTCAAAACCTAATTTCCTTTTCACCATTTGCCTTTTACTTTCATGTGCAGTGGGTTAATTGTGGCTTTTAAAATTTGTTCTAATGAAAATGATCCTTAATTTCCTTCATCCTGAAGTGGATGAATGAGCAGGATCAAAAGATGAGTCTCTAAGAGCTCCAGAAGATTGATAAGAACGAAGGAATTTTGCCTTCAAAAGGTGACCTTCCAACTCCACAACCATATTGATATTAGTGCAATAATTGTACATATTATTCAACAACTCCTTTAGAGTATAGTGGGGGAATGTGGATTAGTTTACCCGACATGACATTATAATGTCTCAGAGCTCGATAAGAATAAAAAAAAAATAATCTTTTGGATCCATTCAGGTGTTGCAGGAGAGAAGATGTACAAGCTGCACTATCCTTAGTTGAACTCAAATCCTTTTGACTTGATCTGTCTGTAACTTGACCAATTATAATTTGCATATTTTTTAAGAGACATCATGCAGACTGCCTTAAAGCAATCAGCATATTACTTACAAAACACTGCAGTCAAGGTGATCCCAGTTTAGAGAATAAGGGAGAATTTGATATTTTTCTCATGAAATAGTAATTTAGTTGTTGTGGTACAACAAAAATAGCCCATTTTTATAATCTTTAAAACAGTCTTCATCAGGAGTAAACAATTTCAGACAATCAGATTCACTTTTATCTCTTCCCTCTCCCCCTCATTGCCCCGGATTAAAGGATATCAAGCTTTAAATAAGAGATTACACAAATACAGCCGGGATCCCCAGATCCCACCTGTCTTATATTAAAATAACAAAGCCGTTTTCTCCGACTGCAGCCAGATTTGTGTTTCTTGTGTATACGAAGGTAAAGTCACTGTAATATTTGCTGACAGTCTAGCAACAGCAGCTAGAGGGATACGTCACTGGGAAAAAATCCATCTCACGGTGAACAGAAATGAAATTCTTTACTGTCCCACAATGGGGTGACACAGCGTAGAGATTGAGAAAGATGGTATTGCTGCAAAAAAAGTTATAGTAATGAAATGAATACAAAATGCAGAAAACCTGCAGATTTTTATGTTCAGGTTTGGCACAAAAAGAAGAGACAGGTGGTTACGGCTGAAAAACACTCAAGGTCTGTTGATCTTGAACTTTTATTAGTATTCTGTTTGTCCACCTCAGATATGAGACCTTTACTTTTCTTTTCTTCCAAAGAAAGACTGAGTCCACAGAGAAAACACCTGAATCTGTTGTGTCACAAAGCCACTGTCCTTTAATTCTGATGAAAGAAAATGTTAGCACATGAATCTTTTTATTGCACAGCCCTGAACAAAAACTCATAGATGAGTCATTATGAAAAACATAGAGATCAAAAGTCAGTTTTTTATAATAACTCATCACTTATGTGCACCACGTCTGGTTTATTTTATTTTTTTTTACATTTTTCTTCCTTTAGAGGCCCTATTTGGGCTCCATAGCCGTCCACCGTCACCCTAAAAATCAAAATCTAGCTGAAAATGTTTAGGGGACGTTCTAAACCAACGCAGGTTTCATAAAATAGATGACTTGTTGAAGTTATTTTCACTACATGAAGCAACATTCCCACCCGTCCACGTGAAACATTCACATTAAACATGCCTAAACACGTTCTGAAGTGAAACAAGAACATCGCATACAACTGAGTCCTGCTGAGTTCTGAAACTTTTAAACCCCCGTGGTTTTATTATTTATTTGGAAACAAGTCTTATCAAGGCAGTGTGTGAGAGTTTACTCCCTGTCCTGACATGGGTTACTCGATATTGAGTAAATTTAGACTCATCACCATCCTTGGAGTCTGACTGAGCACACAAACCAATGTTTTTCCAGTGCTGCAATTTTCAAATGGATTACAATCCAATCCAAAATAATATTATAGCAGTGAAAATTGTCCTTCCATCACTGATAAAAGTTTTAGTAACTTTAAATGCAATACTTGTTTTTTTTCTGATTACGCTTCTTCCTTATATTTGGTTTTTCCAAAACCCAGGTTTTAATAAAAATGTCTGACATTAAAACATTTATATTTACAGACATTTTCTTGGTCGTTTTGCTGAACTGATGCAGACTAATAATTGAACCCTCATGATTCAGAGGAACAGCTTTCCCACAGCCAAGAGATGCGTTTGCTGACATTGTAGTTTCAGGAATGAGAAGATTCTGACTGTGTCAGCTTAGACGGAATGACTTGTTGCCAAGCTGAAACATATTAAATCTCTGCAGCCATTTCCAAAAGGTGGCTTCCATTTGTCTAGCGAAACACAAAGGGTGACTTTTTATTTTGGCCAGGCAGTCTGCACAGATGCATCCGGACAATTGAGAATATCTTTGAAAAGGTACTTCATTTCAGTTATTGAATCTATAGGAAATCAATCCAATTACATAGATTTAGTAGTAAAGTTTTTATTAATAAATGGAAAATGTATTAAATGTAAAACCTGTTATTCAACCAACTTGACAAAATGTAATGTTTGTTACTGGTTTCTCAGTTGGTGGATGTGTGTTTCTATGATTTATTATTTTATGTTTTTATGATGTAAAGCACTTTGAACTGCCGTGTTGCTGAAATTTGCCATACATATAAACGTGATCGATTAATTGACCTTCTGCATATTTATGACTGGAGCTCAAGTGGCAGCTGCTGACTTGCCTATGGTTGAATAACTACAAGTCTCGTCTTAAAACTGAATGGACATAATTTTAGCTCAAAAACTACAATAGAGACTGATATATATTAAAAAGAAAAAGGATTATTAGGGGGAAAAAAAGTATTTTATTAGATATCTGTACCTAAGTTCTTTATTTTAATTTTGGACAGTTTAAGACACTCTTACTTTACTATCTGAGCTTATTCCTTTTTAACTGTTAGTTAATAACTCATCTCTTATGTGCACCACGTCTGGTTTATTGTTTTACATTTTTCTTCCTCTAGTGACCCTATAGGGGCTCCATAGCCATCTAAAAATCACACTAGCTGATCTGCTGCTGATCTGCAGCTCATTTCCACCAGCAAAATGCTGTTTATTTATGTCATTTGATGCAAACTCCCCTCAGCATCACATCTTTGCCTTGAACCCCCCATGGTTTGTTTTCTGTTCGCTCTTCTGTTGTGAACAGAATTCAGTGCATTCAAACCAGCTTTGGACTCCCAGACCTTGGGAGAGCTTTAGCTTTTTGCATCTAAAACAATAAACTGAGGGAATTGCTGGGAGGACAGACGTGTGTAGTGGAGTTGGGTGGAGGGAGGGGGTGGAGGCGTGGGAGTGTTTCCGACCAGATATCAGATGCTCCTGTCTCCGTGCAGCAGGAGAGTGGGAACTGGCTCGCGCATAAAAATACTGTGCATATTGCATCCTGTAAATTCCCAGAGTAAAGCTGCCGTTTCCTGCTGCTGACATGAGAGGGTCAGAGGTCAGCGTCAGAGCAGAAGCGCTTCCACTAGGTTTTCGTGTCAGATCAGAGGGAAACGGACGGAACAGCACGGCTCATTATAAAGCAGATCTCCGGAGCGACCACAATGAGCTGTTATTGCTGTGGTCGGCTACAAAGTTTTGCGCACAGAGGTCGCAGCTGGCTTCTAGTCACAGAGACAGAAAACCACCCGTCTGGCTCTTGCCGTCTCTGGCTTTAATTAGACGCACTCATGGAGCAAATGAACCACCGCAGAGGTGCAAGCGCCGCGACAAGAGGTCGTGTTGATGTAAAAAGAAAGCACGACTCGAAAAGCCTGTGAGTAGGAGAGAGGGAGGTGGGGTGACCACTGACCTGGTTCGTGAGGGGATCCGAGAGCTTTGCAGATCTCCAGCACCAACAGAAGCGCGACGAGGACTTGAATGAGAGACGCTCTTTGTCCAGCAGCGTGGAGCCCCCACTCCGAACGGTTCATTTTGTCAGGACGGGGACCTGCGAGTCAGAAACATCTAATGTCTTCCTATAAAGCTCCACGACACTTAATTTAGATGAAGTCCATACGATTTGGATGCGCGTTCGGTGTCACTTGGACCATGCGCTTCGGCCGCCACAGTCCTAATAAAGATCTCCAACATAGGCCTGATCATCGTTTGCGTCCGCTGCTTGTTTTAGGTGCATTCCGACTCCAACTCTGTAACTTTTGTAAAGTCGGCTTTGGCACTTTTTTGAGGGGTCCTTGGTCTTTCTCCTGTCCTCCATCAGTCTCCTCCCGACGACCAGTGACAGCTTGAAAACTTTTTCTTTTTTTTTTCCCCCATCGGCAAACTTTTGCAGAGCCACCCCCACAGATGGGAGGACTCTCAGACAATAGGCTGGCTCTTCAAGGACCGTGCGGAGGCTTAAAGGGGAATGACCGCACCAAGAAATCGGATACAGTCAAACAATCCAGCCTGCATGCAAGCACAGCCCAGAAAGACTGAGGTCTGTCGGGTTCTCAGTGGGTCAGATGAGGACCCGCTCAAATGGGATGCATTCACTTAAAATCGGAGAAAACACTTTAGATCAGGGGGTCCACTTTGTGCAGCACAGCGACGGTCATTTTGGATTGAGGAATACTCTTTAAGAACAAAAAATAAAATAAAATAAAATAAAATAAAATAAAATAAAATAAAATAAAATAAAATAAAATAAAATAAAAAAGCCAAAAGGGTTTAAACCGGATAGTTTCACAGGAAGCTGTGATGGAAAGGGTTATATTGGCTCCATAAACGTGAATTTCCACAAGTGATTTTTGAGAACAGTTATTAAATTTGTAAACACGCAGCTTAATGTTATAAATTATTTCTCTAACTTGTTTATTACGGCTATTTTTTAATGCACTAATGTCATTTTTGAAGACAAAAGAAAATTAGTGAACAACACAACCTCAGTATTTGTGGGTTTAAAATTAACTTCCTTCTGTTTTTTTTTGTTTTGTTTGTTTTTTGTTTTTTTTGCACAACTCTGTACCACCTTAGTTGCCTATTTTTTAAAAATATTTAATTACTTGGTGAATTTTGCTTGAGTCTGATTTGGTTTTTCTCCTTATGCCTCTTAGGGTGACACAAAAACAGCAGCTATGCTCACAGTGACTTTGTGTTAGTCATTTGCAGTCAAAGGGTTCTGATTCCAGCTTGAAGGACAGCTGCAGTAGGACTGGGCCAACAATGGGTACTTTGGGACAGGGGCAGCATTCTGTGCTCTTTGACAAGAATAAAAAACACTACATGCTTCCATGGTAGACTACAAACATCGCCCGCTAACAAGTGTTCTTATTTCTAGCATAAGAATATATGAAGAATATGAAGTATAATTAGATTGGTCTCTGGTTGCTGATGTGTGCATCGCAGACACAGGTATCAGCTTTCCAAAAGTCTAGAAAATGTAAGCAGGTACAGGTAGTTTAGAATCAGTAGTAAAGTTAAATGTGCTAGTGGTTTCTTAAACTTTTCATAGCTGCTATTGTCGGGGAAAAGCTTTATTTAATACCATTTCAGAGTAAGTGTCAAAACCATCTGCACTCCACTTTATGTCTCAACGCAAACCAATTAGTTATTTTTAGCATACCAACCAGATGGGCAAAAATATGTCTATTTAGTTTATCAAAACTACATAGACACAGCAAAAAAGCTGAGGAATGTTTGCTCTGCCTTTGCAAAACTTTAAATGTCAAACGTCTCTAGGTTTAAATGCAGTTTACTTTTTCCACATGTGATCAGATTCAAATTATAGTCATCAGAAATGTTCATTTTCTATTCATCTATGCCGACTGCTATCTGGAACATTACAATGTGACAAAAGGAGAAAATGTCTATGAGACAAATAAAAACGAATCTTTTTGCCCCCTTTGGGAGCAAGGACACTCGGGGGAAAAAACAGGACTAATGTACTATATGCAAATGTGGCATATTTAACAGACCTTAGTGTGACATTTTTCACTGATGCACTTTAACAGATGATGTTGCTGATGACGCAGAAGTTGCCCAGAAGAGTGATGCCAAAATCTCAAAGCGCCAGCAACGGAATTAAGATGGACAGGTGGACATGTGCTGTTTGACATTAATAAAAGATAGAAAGAACAGACTGACAAACCTTTATCTGTATTGTACAGCATGCAAACCTGTTCAAAGTAATTCAGTAGCAGCTTAAATATTGAACAAATAGACATATAGAACGTCTATGTTCTAGAAAATCAAGCCGCATGCAGGAATTAAACTCAGTTAATAATCATTTTGAATATGGTCAAGATGGTCATAATTGCATTGATTGATGTAAAACATCAGTCATAATTCCGTGAGATCGTTTGTGCGGGTGTACGGGGTTCTGCCTGAGTGGAACGTTTTGAAGAGGTTTTGGTAGGTCTGTGGTGCCTATGATCCTGTAGGACCTTGTGTGCTCGGATGGATGCTGCCCATGTCTGGGAGGGAGGAGTTAATCCCCCCCCCCAGCTGCCCTCACACCCTTTTCTGCAGCAGTGCAGCTTCGAACCACACTGTGCAACGGTAACTTAGGACGCGTTCACTTGTGCATCGATAAATGTATCCGTGTCTTCTTGTAAAGTCTGAAGCGTTTAAATGTTGTCTACCATCATCTCCGCCGCGTGTTGCTCTTGTCAGTAACAGTAAAATTCATTGTCTTTAGTCCAAATCTTTGCATTTTCCTCTGGCGTTGCTGCGTTAAAGTGATCAGTTTGGTTGTTTTTACGCACAGCCCGAGTGCGCAACGATTCCAGTCACAGACCACACAAGCTCGTTTTGCATTAATGCAGAACATGGTGTCTTTTGTATTTACCAGTAAATGTCTATCATCTTTAGCAAGTGAATGACGGAGCTTTTCATTTCTAGCGCGGGACAGTCTGCTCCTCTCTCTTTCTGTTGACCAATCCTGGCGCAGCGGCGGAGCGACACACCTGTATAAAAGCGGATTCCAGGTCAGCTGACATTCAGAGGGGGAAGCGATGAAGATGACAGGGTGCTGAGGAAGAGCACAGAATCTCTCTATCAGATGGGGATGTTTTGCGGGGGGCGCGTTGTGCGTTTTTAAAGATGGACGAGCTCTTTAACCAAAGCGCAGCGCCGAACCAAAGTTCCGCTGGAGATGACAAGTTCACATTCGAGGACATCGACGTGAGCGCGGACGGCTCTCCCATCCTGAGGATATTCATATCGGTGGTGTACTCGGTGGTGTGCGCCGTCGGCTTGGTGGGGAACCTGCTCGTGTTTTTTCTCATGAGGGTGCGGCAGGGTCGCAAAAGGTCCACTATAAATGTTTTCATCACCAACTTGGCGGTGACGGACTTCCAGTTTGTCCTCACGCTGCCCTTCTGGGCCGTGGACACAGCGCTGGACTTCAGCTGGCCGTTTGGAGACGCCATGTGCAAGATCGTCCTGTCGGTCACCGTCATGAACATGTACGCCAGCGTCTTCTTCCTCACCGCCATGAGCGTGACCCGCTACCTCTCCGTGGCTTCAGCCTTGAAGAAAAGGTCTTACAGAAGGTCACGGTGCGTCAAGTGGGTGTGCGCGGTGCTGTGGCTGGCCGCCACCGCAGCCACGGCTCCCACGGCTGTCTTCTCCACCGTGACGGTGGTCGCTGGAGAAAAGCTGTGCCTCCTGAGGTTTCCAGAGGGACACGACTGGCTGGCCCTTTACCACATCCAGAAAATATTGATTGCTTTCGTCATCCCGATGTTCGTCGTTTGTGTCAATTACATGATGCTCCTGCGCTTCGTTAGGCGGAAAAGCATGGATGGCAGTAACCCCAAGCGGAGATCCAGGGTCACCAAGTCTGTCGCTATTGTCGTTTTGTCCTTCTTCTGCTGCTGGATGCCAAACCATGCCATCACCTTCTGGGGCGTCTTGGTCAAATTTAACGCGGCCAACTGGGACACGTCATACTACACGGTGCACACGTACGTGTTCCCGGTCACGGTGTGTTTGGCACACACAAACAGCTGCTTGAACCCAGTCCTTTACTGCCTGATGAGGCCGGAGATCAGGAAGATGCTGAGCGGCTTGTTTTGGAGAGTCTCCAGTCCCACTCAAAGCAAGGCTTGCGCGACGCGCTCCGTTACGCACATAGAAACCCAGGGAATGGTACCCCTCCAGATCATTGACAACACGGAGTACACGCTATCCATCATAGACCGTAAAGGTGCATCAAGTTCTAAGTCAATCCCATACAACCACTGAATAAAAAAACCCTGCCTTTATTTATTTATTTATTTATTTATTTTTACTCCGTCAGCTGGCATTGCTCGTGCGTAATGTGTTCACAAGTCTGAAAATCACAACATTCTATGTATTACGAGTCACATGGAATGATCATTTCGTGTGAAAACTATAAAACATTTGACTCATTCTGTGATTTTTCTATGAGACTAATCTTTTCACTCTGTAGTGACAAAAGCAAAAAGAGACTGGGACAGGACGGATCAGCCTGGCCACATGGAGAAAGGCGAATATATTCACTGTTGGACCCTAAAATATGACAATGTTTTTTGCCATAATATTCACCATGTAAAGCCTGACTGTAAATAAATTGCTTTTCCATCAGAGAAAAAAAATTTGGCTGATTATTGCTCCAAGCTAATTACATTTTGTGCTTGCTTTTTCATTTGTCTTTAATTATAATAATGACATTTCAGAATTGGCCAGGCTTTTGAATCAGTTCTGCCGTTTTGTGATGTAAATAGTGCACATATCTTTTAAGAGGTTTAATGCTAATGACATGGTTCTAATGCTGTGCCAAGCACCGCCGCCTTCACCTGTAAAACATATTTATTTTGATACTTTGCCTCCATTATCTGTTATATAACAGTGAGCTATAAAGTTACGTCTGAACTCCAAACAGCAATATATGAAACCAAACTTAATGGATTTTTTAATTGAAATGCCAAATGGCTACCCTAGATGCTACAACCACTACAAGCTAATAATGTACAGACTCATTCAATACAACTGAATATTAGTGAAAAGTCAATTTATTCCAGGAACTTTATTACCAAGTGAAACATTATATAGAATAGTTACTCCAACTGATGATTTCCAGCCTTTGTTTCGGTTAATTATGATTTTCTGCTGACAATGAAAACATGACATCTAATTACTAAAGACCAATTAAAGAAAATCATTTTAAGATACAGAAATGTATCTTAAAACGGCTAAGTTAAATGCTTAACTTAACTATTTTCAACTGGTGCTTTTAATTTGACAAATGAGCCTCATCAGAAAGTATATTCTAATGTTTTGAATATGACTTTCTTACCTGATGCATTTAAACACTGCAGCATGTTCATTACAGAAATGTGTGGATTAATAAGATGCAAAACAGACGAGTAAAAAAAGGTGCACATGTGAATTTTAGATGGTGGTTGGTGAGAAGCTGTCTTTCAGAAACAGAACTCTGCCTGATGAGAACCGTCTTCACTTTTACCTCAAACTTGCATAGTTCAACTTTTAAAGTAAAGTGCAATACAAACAATCCACTAAAGTTTTCTTCTACCTCTCAGCAAACTGAGTAAGCACAAGTCCTGTCACTCGGCTGCTCATAAACGCTACAAAGATGATGGTAGTTGGAAAACTTGGTGTTTGGTGGCGCTTGTTATAAAAGGTTTGAGAATGTTGTGCTTCCTGTGAGTAAAAAAAAAAAAAAAAAAAAAAAAAAGTAAATGTATGCACTCAATCTCTTCCTGAGCACAGAGTGCAGATGCTGATTTAAATACCTAACGGAGCGTCAGATTGAAGAGAACCGTTGAAAAATGTTGCACCTGAGCTGAACTGATGTGTTACCCAGAGGAGAGATAGCTCATAAATGTCCATCTGTCATCTTTTGGCTAAAGTGAAAATCCTCCACAGACAATTGAGGAAAGCTGCCCACCAGGCAGGTTGGAGGTGAGGGAGTCACCTGGATGCAGATGGCTTGATCGGCTTCCAGCTTTGTGCGCTGATGCTTCTCTTCTCCGTCTGTGATTCTTGTCCTCTGCTTCCCTTTGCGTTGCTATCGAGAGGTTTTGTGTGATCGCAAAATGCTGTGGTCAGGTCACTTTTTCCATTCTTCCTCATGCTTTTCCACAAATACAAATACAGAAAAAAAAAAAAAGGTAAAGCAGCTGGAAATCTGCCCATTCAGTGTGTTTAGGTTGTGTAAACGAAATAGGGGCTTCACAAGCTTTTAAAATGAGGGAAGACGTTTAGTAAGAGTGAACTCGAATAAGCTTAGTTTAATTAAAACGGCAGATTTAGCGGAGGATGACAAAGTTTTGGGCTCTTAGTCTCGTTTATGGTGCAGCTAATACCATTACAGAATACTTTTTATAGCATGTTGGCGTGTGTCACCCAGCCTCAGGCTGCCCTCAGTGAATGCTTTAGTTAGTGAGACGTCTACAGAACTTTTTATATTGACTTACAGCTTTTGATTTCTACACTTACTTCCAAGTAGACACAATGTCTTTAATATTTCAATGTGGTCTTGAGGCATTTATCTCCAGGCTTTCTGGATATTCTTAGCAGCTCAATTTCTGTCCAGTACCTAACAATCTTTATGCATATTTTGTTTTTGACAACTTAACACCGATTTTGAAGAGCTCAGTTTCATGCATTTTGCTGCCTGTAAAAACTTTTTATTCCCATTTTTGAATCTGAAGAAATGTCCTAAATAAGCCAGGTGAAGATGCAAAGGGCTGTTAAGCTAAAATAAACTTTTTTTTAGGTAGTTATCAACTAGTCTAATACATCTTATGGCAGATATTTTATCTCAAAAGATGTGATATATACACATCTAGTGGAGATAGTTTTTAGCCTCAAGCATCTTCTTTCAGACTGAAAGACATGGATTAAGAACGTGAAAGATTCCAAGAAAAAGACACGAGTTTCCTACGTATCACAGTCTCCCTGTTTTATTTAAACATTTCATTAAAATATTTGATTTAGACAACGAGTAAATGTTTGCATCAGAGGTTATTTGTAATCTAAAGACAATAATATCAGCACATTTTATGTCACATGCAAAATAACGCAACAACAAATACATAGAATCAATGAAAGGAGACTTATTTTCAATTGCACTGTGGTTCAGATGCGTTTGGTTAACACTGCCACTTACTGGTGGCTGCAGGTCAATACAACAAAATCCTCAGCGCATCGAACCGCACTTTTCAGAAGCATAGTGAATTTAAACTTCATCTTCATACGGACACATCCAAATTAATATGAAATGCTTATCTCAGCAATGCAACAAGTAAAACTGATTTAAATAAGTTCAATAAGCACATGGTGTTGTATTTAAGAAGTGAATTTCTGCTCGTTTTGAGTTTACCTCTAATGAAAAGAAATCCGTTTCTCAGAAATTGAGTAAATATTAAGATACAAAAGAAAAAGAAAAAGTATGTACTGCCAATTTTGAAACACAGCTCTACTGAAAAGTATGCCCATAAGCTCTAAGCCATTTGTTGAGGATATTTTTGCATGACTTGCATAGTGGCATGCAGACAATCAATCGGAGGTTCTGTCAGATGTTCAGGAAGTTCAGATTGCTTATCAGCCTTCTGCTCATCGACATCCAGCGGCTCCAATGATTTGGATGGAAAAGAATTGAATGCCATCACTCCACTTAATGTTATACAAACATAGGATATCACATGGGTGATATTTTATATAGATCTGTTGATCAATCGTTTTATTGTACAGAAATGAAAAGCAACCAAGCCAGTTGTAAATCAAATCCAAATTAACCAAATGCATTTAAGCAGGGCCGGCCCAAAGCATAAGCAAATTAAGCAGCCGTGTTTGATAACAATAATTAAAACTTCTCAATGTTTGACATTGTCTAGCAAAATGTTTTGACGTGAGGCTACATGGCTGCTACATGGATGAGCTACTCTGTAGTCGGGGATTTGTTGTTTGCTGCTGAATCATTTTGTGGCTAAAACAAATATTATTTTTACGTCAACTATGTGAAACTAATGTTAAAATCATTTGAAGGCTCAGAATCAGTCCAGTACCGGTACCGGTCCACATTCTGAGGGGAGAGAGACTCACCTGGTATAAATTACATTTTTAGCTATTGGCGTAAACGCTTAAGAGAAATTAATTTAATCACAGAATGTCATGAATATGTGTGTAGAGCTGCACCGATTGCAGTTTTCTGGCCGATCCCCGGTTAGAGCCTGACCTGCTGATTTTGATTTTGGCTGATATAATTTTTTTTGTCTGAAATGTTGCTAAATATAGCAAGAAAGTCGGTGAGTTGGCAACAGTGGGGTGAATATTGTTAACTGTAAACGTTCAGACCTGACCTGGTGGGTCTGTCAGTCACTCCTCTCACTGCAGAGCAGAAGAGGACAGAGATGATTTATAAACCTTTGCTGACGAAGATTAGATTAGGGGATAAGATCAGCTTCACATGTAAGTATCAGCAGATCACGATCCACCAAAATTAAGGAAATCAGCACCCAGAAATCAACTGGTCAATAAATCAGTTGGCCAATAAATGTATCTTATATTATACATGTATATAATGTAAACAGCACTGCCAGAGATGCAATAGGTTTATAGCAGGTGTATGAATGATCTAATGATCAGACTGCTGATTGCAGCCAGTCCACATTGTTAGCAGAACTAAAGGGCCCCTAAACCAAATTATGCTATATGCAAACCAAATGCTATATGCATTTCACTTAGGGCCCCAGGAAGGCCCTAAGTGAAATGCATAAAGCATATCCAGCGCGAGTCAGTTCTTCTGACTCACCCTGTGTGTTCATCCATGGGTTTACAGGTCCACTCCAATGCAAAAACAACAGCGTGCTGCGTGACAACGGGGCGAGTGTGACAGCTTCCCCATGTGCTAAACCACTGACCCGCTCACTCATCGGCCCACTGGGGAAATCCCCGATGGTCCCACATGCCAGTCGGCCCCTGGGACCAAGCATTTTTCAGTCTACTTCAAGTTTCCAACCGGGGCTGTCCTGTATTTGTCTCCATCTGTCTTCTTCCCAGATTTCCTTAACTGCTGAAGAAAAACATCCCCACAGCATTATTCTGCCCCTACTGTACCTCTTCACCTTGGGAATGATGTGTTGTTTTGCCCAGAATGGCCATGTCTTGATAACATCACAATTGTGCCAACTCCATTTAGATTTTTCAATCTTTTAGCTTTTACTAGCAAAATATTAAATATAATAATATAGAATCCCAATAGAATGGGATGTAGTTATTTTAAGGTTGTGGTGTGGCAGATTGCAAAAAAATAAAATAAGAAAACATTTAAAAAAATTCTGAAAGGATCTGAATACTTTTGCAAGGCAATATACTTGGTCCTACTTCCATGCTTGATCCATCTTCTATAAACAGGGTTTGTAACAAATATGAGGCCATGGATCTATTTATGTAATGAAAATTAAGCTGTTTAAAGTACATCTTAAATGATACTGATATGACATATGTAAGGTCATTTCAGAGCTTTCTCAACACGAAATGAGTAACACAAGTTTCAGTGAGTTTTTATAGTTTTTTTTTCTAAAATATTAAAGACTTGCATCTAAGCTATAGAACGGATCTGTTGTAAAGTTGTTCAGAAATAATCTCTGGACGTCAGTCACCAAGCATCTCCCGACCGTCTCAGCAGACCATTGTGATAACGCTTTAAAAAAGAACAAACAAATCCATTTCCACATCAATTTATTCTTTGCTTTTCGTTCAAATTGTACAGCAACAGGTACAAGTTTTAACGACAGAAATGATGTGAGAGGAGCATTTCCAGTCCATTTGCAGCCGAAACTCATTAGATAACCAATAAAGACAAAAATAAACGTCAACCATGTTTAATTTTTGACCATATTACAGCTTTCCACATCATGTCAACAAAACACATGGATCCATATGTGTCTTCTATGTTCCTATTTGTAATATCTGCTTATAAGTTAGTATTTCATGCACACCTTTTGCTCTGATGCAGTGCACAATAAAAGGCATGAAACCGTCTCATACTGTGATCATTCTGTAGCACAATGCTGCTTTTTTTTTTTTTTTTTTTGCTTAACTTAAAAAAAGGAATGCTATATATAATGTGGAAATATTATAAAAAAAATTATACTGAAATTGAATTTAAAAAGGTACTTGGTTATTTACAACTTCAAGTTCATTTTGTACAATGTCAAAAAAAAAAGTGCATCGAAATTATTTAAAGAGCATCTTGTGTTTGAGGATGTAGGATTCAGGTGCGTCCTTTTCTACAAGTAAAGAAAAGCGTTTGAAAGCTAAACATCATGCATCTCACTTTTCTTCTTTCATAGATTCTCACAAATAAACACAATGCAGATTATTACTATGTAATGCCTTGGCAGCGGCATCATCGGTTGGGTGGAGAGTCACCCATGAGGTGTTTTATTAGGTACAAACTTTTTTCTTCTTCAAGATTAATTAATGTTAAATAAATATGCACAAATAGGAAGTAGCCATAAAAACATTGAACCAAATTAATAGAAACAGTTCCATTCGCTTTTTCTTTTTTTTTTTACATTAAGCCAGGAAGAAAAATACCACCACAGCTCTAAGATCTGTGGCGGGACGGCACCACAGGCAGAGGAATACGGAGAAAAAGAAAAGTGGGACCGATGTTGTACCAGTGCAAGAATGCTGCGTGAGTGCGACAGTGCTGACTCGAGGGCCAGAGGCTGGTGACGCGGGACAGGTCCAGTGCACTGAATAAAGCCTTGCATCAGCGGACATGCGGCCCTGTCTGTGTGACAGCCACTGCGGGGCCGGGGAGCGGCAGGGTGGGAGGGGGTCGTTGAGGTGGTCCCTGAGTGTCCCTGTGGGAAAGGTGTCTGCAGGACTCACTCAGCCTGCGTTACCGCTCCTCGGCCACTTTGCCGTTGGCCTCCTGCTCCTCCTTGTCTTTCCGTTTCTGTCTCCGGAAGAAGCCGAGCTGCATGGACGATCGGTCACACGAAGAAACAAGGTTACGACTTCGTGCTGGAAATGCACGTCATGCATACGCTCTGACTTTGCCGTGGCATCAGGTGTGAACCAATTTCGGGATGTTTTTGAGGAAACAAACATTTTACGCAAAACAACGAGCGTAATTTAAACCACTACAACTCTCTTGTATAGTTTCATAGCAGGATCTGTTATTACATGCAAACACAGCTATTTCTTTTCACGAAGCCCACTGGAAAACTAAGAAGTTGATGACAAGGTGTAAAGCGGGACATGAGAACCTTACCTTCCACAGAGCCAGGCTGAGAAGAGCTAACAATAAGAGCCCCCCCAGTGTGCTGCCAACAATAATCCAGGTAGGGATTCTGTAATCTCCCTCCTTCCTGATCTCCAGGATTATCTGTCAAACAACATCAGAAACACGTCACTTCACCGAAAACACTCTGGTGTCTCAATGCTTCATTATATGATTAATAGAAATATTTCTTGGTGTCGTGTACATGATGCAATATGAGATGTAACATTAGCAATGTTTGACAGCAATCTATGGAAGATGATAGATGTTAATCAAGACTGAGAAGTGAGGGTGACACTTAGGGTTGGGATCTATGTTGGTAGATATATGTGTGTGTTTTATTCTGCAGACTTCTAAATGAGTGAGGCTGATTTGGTTAATGTCCTCAGCATTAATAAATCAGCCCTAGGTCAGTCTTCTCTTGGTTTCTTTCAGATTATTTTGTTTGTTTTTGAAGTAATCTCTGACAGCAGGCCTTCATGTGCTGCCTTCTCTGTGACCACAGCTGCCAACCTCTTAAATAAAAGTTACGTTTTTGCTCAAAATAAATACTGTTCCGTTCTGTTCGTTATTAAAACACAAACACACGACAAAGGATCGTTCTAGACCTTTGATTCACCGTTTTTAAATGTTAACGACTTGCACTTTCCACAAATCATAAATTTCAAATAATGTCGCTATACACAAATATTTACTGTTGCTTTAACGAAGAAATGGAGTATGACAATGATTAATGACCAGTAGATGGCAGCAAAGTTCAACTTTTAAGTTCATAGCTTGACAGCATGTGCTGCTGGTCCTTTCGGTCCCTCAGCACCACAAAGCAAATTCACTCAAACAGGGACATTCATAGAGTGGCTACACCTTTCTATAGTTATTGTTACAGTTAATGTTCAGTCAGTAAAATGTGTCAATGACAAAAATAAAAATTACTTTCTTTTGAAAATGGTTTTAAAGGCTGCTTTCCTGAAACAGAAGAAACCAAAAGAAAACCAAGACACAAAAAGCACTGATCATAGTCGGATGTTTTTAAGAAGCCAGATTGGATTGGGTCAAACCCGGGGCAGGAGCCGTTTCCAGCAGCAGTAGTTGTTGACTCACATGTCTGACAGGCTTTTCCTCATGTAGGAACATGGGGCTGGCGGAGGGGAGCTCCACTGAGGCACTCGTTATCAGTTCCAGGACTTTAAACTTCAGCTGGAGACAAAAGTCAAAGCATGCAGCCACTATTTTACCACCAAGTCTCACACAAGAGGTAAAACAGCCAACAGTGAGCTAAACAGCGATTTGGTGCTGCGTTCAGGGAATGCGTGTTTGGAGGTAAGAGCTCACTGCGTGTAACGTGTCTATCCTCAGCGCTCCTGTGATTCGAACCCCGATGTCTCTGTGGGAGGCTACGTTGACCGTGCACTGGATTGGCACGGTGAGTGTGTTGGACTGGTTCTGAGTGGAGAAACGAATTAAAGTTGATGACAAAGCTGAATGCTATTATTTGTGGTTGCAGTTTATCGTTGTTCTCATTTTACTTTACCAAGCGGGAGAAGCGGGACAGATCCTCCGGAGAAGCTCTGCTCAGCGCGATGTGCTGAGGCGGTAAGCAGCGTGTCCCGTCTCTCTGAAGGGGGGGGGGGCAATAAAGTAAAGGTGCATTCTTACATCATTGATGAACTCGTGTCCTGAAATGTTTGTTTACAGTGAGCAAAAATTATTTTCTTTTTTAGTAACCAATTTTTTTTCTGATTCCAGTCAAATCCAAGCATTTGAAACTCGGAACGTTACAAATTTAAACACAATCAAAGAGCAGCCAGTGGTGTATTTTGTTATGGAGGATGTGACTTTTTGACCAGGGCGGGCCTCTCTGTGGTAGGCTCTGTGTAAGCACTGGAGGAACAGCTAACTGTAGACCTGGAGATGTTTACTCTGAATTGGTGCAACACAAATCAACTGGATTCAATATACAACACCAAAACTGGTGTCTGATTCACATGTTGGATCAACCGAGGGTCTATATTGAGGTTTTTAAAGTCTGCATTGCACTTTAGCCTCATCTAGTCATACAAAAATCATACGTACTCTGACAAATTCACTGAACATACATTAATTAAGACACACAATCCAGATTTAATAGTTCTTTGATCTATTTTGTGGAAACTAAAGGAAACATTTAAACATTCAAAAAAGCATTTAAAGATAAAAAAAACAAACAAACCAATGCCTAACAGACAAATTAGAGTGTGCAAAATGGTAAGTCATTCCTTTTTCTTTATGATTTGCTTTAAAAGAACCAGAGTGTATTTTGTGATCTTTTAAAGTGGTCATGATCAATTGCCACCCCAGAGCCTTTAAAGATGTTTTGTTTTGCCTTGACATTCAATCTAGTTCTAGTAAGTGATCATGGCTTCATGTTGAAAAGTGTTTTAACAAACCAGCCAAGTGGTTAAATTGGAAAACAAAACAAGAGTCAGGCATAACTGAGGTCGGTCTAAATCAATCTACAGAGTCATGTTGTTCAAAACTTCTTCAAAGACAGCAAAAGTCCTGAGAGATGCAACATCCTACAGGTAGGTGTTTTACATTTTACGTTGATATAACTCTATGGGACTCACCTTGAAAGAAGAGCGAAGGCATGAAAAAAAAATTTCCGATTCACGGGTCAGAGTCAATTTTTTAACATTAAAATAGAATTTTTCTGCAGTTAGAAATGAGCAAAAAGGCAACAAAAACCCAAAGGATAATTTTGAAAGATCTTTAGTATTAAGCTATTTATCAAGATGAATCAATTTCTCTTTCAAGACGGTCTGTGTGTTTGAAACTAAACATAAATCCTTTAGGTTGTGTCAAAGACCGTCACATTTATTTGTCATTCCTAAACATTTGCAACGGCCATACAATTGTGATTTAGATGAAACATATTCACTTGCGTGTTGTGAACACACCTCGTCGATATAGAAGTCAAATATCTGCAGGAGCTGGTTCCCATTCCGTGTCATCTCTGGTATCTCGATGTTTAGCTGTAGGTCTCTAACCGGGAAATACCCAAGGTTCTGAATCTGAGAGTCACACAGAGACAAAGAGAGAGAGAGAGGTGAATGGTGTGAAATGTTTCCCAGTAAGATACATTAAAGATAAGGAAGCGACAAAAAATTCCTTCCCACCTGGAACGTGAAGTTAAAAGGAGGGCCGATAACTCCAGGCTCCTCCAGTGAGAGCTCTGGTTTGATCTCGTAGCGTGTCGGGTTTGAGTCCCTTTTGATGCAAACAGTAAAAATAAACAGAGGTACCCCACGATTTCAAGTATTTTTGTTGTTGTTTAAGTTTACATTCCATTTTCACTTGAGCTTAACAAATGTATTCTGTATTTTCTAAGTATACATAAGCAACAGCAATCTCTTCTGCAATGTTAACTGTTTGGTGAGACGTTAAGGAATTTGACAAACCTGGTAAAGAGGAGGTCTCCCTCATAATGCAGTGAGTAATAAATATCATTAACATTATCAGCCCTGTTCACTTCTTCGCCATCGCTGTAGAGAGAGCAAGTACACGGCTTTTGTCTTTCATAAAGGTAGAAAACAATGTTTGGAAGAGATCCGTTACATGGAGAAAGTGTATAGTTTGTACCTGCTGGCCTCCAGCAGGACTCTGAGGTGGTCCAGGAAGACGGCACGACTGAACTCAAACTCCAGGCGAAACAACACCTACAGCAAGGAACAAACAAAGATGGTTCTTTCTAAAACCCCGTGGATACAAAAATGCATCAAAGTAAAGTGGATAAAAAGTTGAAAAGTTAATCCCAGCAACTTCACTCAAGAAGTGAAACTCATATTCATGACAAAGTGATGCACGTCAAGCGTTTATTTACCATTTTGAAGATTTATACAGCTAATAAAAACCAACATTTATTTTCTCTGGATGTTCAAATATCGCAGAAGTCCAGTCAAAAACATACGACCGAAATGTCGGCCTTTTCAGTTCTATGTACTGAACACTATATTACATAAGACCAGCAGATGACCTGGTTTCACAAATCACCACCGACTGTGGAAGCTTTTCCCTGGTCCTCAGTTTGGATCCTGTGCCTTTTAAACTCTTCCTTCAGACTTTATGTTCATTATTTTCTAGTGCATTACACATTTTACATCGACCTCTCAGTGTCTGGTTCAGGAGTGGCTTAACTCGGCTCTTCCCTTACAAAAAAATCCCATGAAAATCACATGTGATTACATGTGAATCACATGTGACTTTCACATGTGATAAAATGTGGTTCACACATGTGAATCACATGTGAAAGCACATGAATACGTGTGATTTTGGAACATTTTGTGGTAAAATCGCACATTTCCACATGTGATTTTTACATGTGAAAATCACACCAAAAAAAATCACGTTTTCACATGTGAAAATCATGTGATCACATGTGGAAATGTGTGAATCACATGTGGAAATGTGTGAATCACATGTGAATAACATGTGATTTTACCACAAAACGTTCCAAAATCACACGTATTCATGTCCTTTCACATGTGATTCACATCATTCACATGTAAAATTTGTGTGAACCACATGTGATCACATGTGATTTTCATGGGATTTTTTTTGTAAGGGTTAACTCTTGGCTGGGCTTGGTTGTGTAACTTTTATTATTTTTTTAAAAGACTTTTTCCTTCCACTAAATGTTCCACTAATATGGTCGAATACATCCTTTGGTGAACAACCAGGTTCTTTCACAATGACCCTTTACTGGCTACTCTCCACCCATTGGTGTCTAATGGAGAGGCCGTAGTCGTCGTCATGATTGTGTCGGTCAAACCATGGTCACAAGATAACATTTATGTTCGTTTCTTTTTTTTTTGTTGTCATATTTAAATTTTTGAAGTTGAATTTGGGGTTTTCATCAGCTCTAAGTCGAAAGCATCCAAATAAATAAAGATAAATGCTTGAAGTTTTCACTCTCTGTATACTGAACGCTAATATTCTACAGTCATTCCCTTTGGAAATGGATCGTTGATACTTTTGATAATTTTCTGATTATTGAAGCACGCAGTAAATCAGAAATGCCTCCTCAAGCTATTTTACAGATCTACACTTCCCAGTAGTAAAGGCTCTGAATTATGGATTTAGCACAAACACAGCAATAACCTGCTGTGCTCTCTGGATTTAACCCCAGGCCGTCGTTTACACAGTCGGTGCCACTTAAAGACAGCAGGGGGAAAATCCCTTTAGTTCAGGGCCTTTCAAAACTCTTACAGGGAACAAACAGAAACAGAGACGGAAGAAGTGAATGATTAGAATATGTTCCCTAAAAAAAGCAAAACCAAACCGGGGTCTGTGAAGCAGCGATGGTATGATCGGCACACGGAGCAGGAGCGGAGTCGAGTCGAGTCGAGTCGAGTCGAGCATTGTTTACAATCCTCTGTGGCATAATGAAATCCTGACGGATCCAGTCTGACCACAGAGGAATTCACAACAAGGTTACCGGAGCTTCCCTCCTCCACAGAGAGGCTCGTCTGAGGAGAAGAACCACAGACACAGCGCGGAGACGGTGACCTTATTGTATTTATTAAGACCAAACAAATGTGACGAGCACGCTATGACTGATGATACTCTTCATGGGAGTGAGTTATGTTACGTCTTAAAAAAACCCAAAACAACTTGAAATGAAACACGCAGAAACAATTGCTATCTCGGTTTCCTCCCACAGTCTGAAAAACATGCCGGTCATATTAAGGGGAGACTTTAAAATCGGCTCTAGCCCTGTTTGTTTGGCTCTGTGATGGACTGCTGACCTGTTTTCAGGCATCACGCCCCCGAAAAACCGACAGCAATGATGGATGGATTTGTAACTATGACACGTCAATAATGTGTGCAGTGAAAAAAGAAACTGTAATGAATAATGAAATGAACTGATTAAAACATCCCTTTGGATGTAATTTTGTTATACGTTCAGAACCTTTTGGGACGTAAATAACGTGACTCCATTATGTAAACATATTAGGTCGCCTTACAAATGTACTAATACCCCCACGAATCTTTCACTCTTTGGCACATTGCAAAACCAAATCGGAATTTCATACGACTGACCAATCAGTAAGTAATGTGCTGTTGGGAAGCGGAAGGAAAACTGTATGTTTCTGCCAGTTTTGGTGCAAAAACCACCTATAGGGAGTTTGAGGTCTGTAGCAGAACATCTGCAGGATCTCAGTGTTTTGGCGATTCTTCTCGGCAAAATAGCTCAAACTCAACAAATGCATTTACTGAAAGGAATGTGTGAAGATGGTTTTTCAAATCTCTGTGATATATGGGTTTTGACTAGACCATTGTAACAATTAAACCAGGAGTTAGTAACCAGCAACATTTGGTCATGATGCCGTTTGTTCATTAATGTCCTGTAACAAAACTCAGGGATCGCTGCAAACGTTGGTTTTTATCATTAAACATTGCTTACTTGATCAAATACACTTGAATCAAATAGAATACATTGATGCTGGTTGCTGACAAAAGCGTTAAAGATGTTAAAAATGTTGTAATATTAGCAGTAATAATTTGGTTTATTTTATGTTTATTGTGTAGGATGCCCATTAGAAGGGTTTTAAACACAGCTCCTCTTCCCGAAGTCCATCATTAAAACACACATCCAAGAGCAAGTCAAACAGATATACAATGGATGACATATTAAACATACATAGCAATGAAACATTAATTGCAGGTCATCCAAAAAGTTGACAAATACATAAAATCTAAAATAATTGACCATTTTAACTATAAGTAGGTTGCTCCTAAAAACCTTCTTGACTTCTTTTTAAAAGCTGACTTCTGTTCAACTTTAACTACAGCTAATGGTAGAGAGATCCGTCTTTCATTGCTCTGTAAATAAATATGCATTTGAGAAAAATTGCCGTTGCCCTGGGAATATGAAAATGTCTTTCAGCTGCATGTCTCGTGACATATTCATATGAATTTAAATTGTTCTGTAACTGAAAAAACAAAAAAACTTGGACCTTGAAATAATAAAAAAACAACAACTTTCATGTTGATGATAGTAGCTAACACCCTATCATAGCCAGTCTAAATTAAAATGTATGGGGTCTATGCTAGTCCTGTAGGAACAATTCAATACCAAACAGCTTTATTCTGCATCAGTTGATGTTCATCTAAGTCTTTGCCTAAATTATCTGACAACAGTCAAGCTGGGAAATAATTAAAGTTCTTACTACTATCTTAATCCCATCAGCTGGCAGAAATCTATCTTAATAAAGCCAAAGCTCTAACATATTCCTTACAACAGCTTCTGTGTCTTGACCAAGACAATTTGTTATCCGTGTCTCTTTTCTTTTTTCTCTTGATTTCTTTTTTCCCCACTGGTCTCTTTCTTGTTTTCTTTTCTCCAGCCACAATGCCTCCGAAAGGAGAAGGCTGACCAGCATTGTGAAGATTCCTGGGAAATCTTGGGAAAAACGAAGCAATCTCTGTAATCAGGACATGAACTGGAATAAAACATGCTGAGAGGAAGCTTAATTAAACAAAGACATCAACTAGTGAGCACCAATGGGTACAAAACATAAAGAAAACTAAGAGTGGATCCACAAGAAGCCACCAACATGTGCACAACGTAAAGGCCTAAAGTTTACAGTATTTATTTTTGTATTCTGCAGTGGAGAGAAGCAACCAAAGAAGGCAAAACTGCCTTTTTCCTAAAAAGAAAAAAAAAAAAAAAAAAGCTTGCATCAAAGTTCCTATTTTCCTTCAGCGAAAGAGTGGTTTGGACTGGCTTGGCAGCTGCCCAGGTGTACAATCATCCTTGTTTAACATTCACCACATTTTTAAAAGGAACTTGACCAGAGCGGTCCAGCTCTGTGGCTCTGGACGCTGTTCAGGCTGAATGAGCGGGTATGAATCACTCTGGGAGATTTAAAGGGTGGCCGGGTGCTCCAGGTTCAGCTGCTGGAGAGAACCAGCACGGAAATGCTGGATGTTGTGTTGCCCGGGAGACGAGCATTGTTTGTTATAAATACATGGTTAAGCTTCTTCCTTTTTTTTCCTCACACAAAATTTACATGAATGTGGAAAGCGAGGGAGATTATTGTCGGGACATGAACAGAAAAGACGAGTTTTTAGACTCAACAAGAGGGGTTTAAGTGCTTTTATATAAAGGGCGAGATAAAAGACCAACGTCATCCTTATCTGGGTTCACCCAAACATCACCTTCTAAATAACAAAGTTAAGTCTCTTCCCTTCAAAACAAAAAAAATAACAGAACAATGTGAAGTCCCATAAATAGTGCTGACTTTACAGCTGAGTGGAGAGGGTTTAGAAACAGCAGAATTGATAGTGAAATCAGAAACAGATGAGGGAGAAATGAGATCTCCACCTTTTTCTCTCCATTTCACCTGGTGCACCAGTGATGAAGCAAAGGGGAGAAATTTTTTTTTTTTCCTTTCTACACCAGGTTAGTGTTTGTAGGGGCATGGAGGACTGGCCAGGAACATCATAGCAATAGGAGGGGCGCACTAAGGACAGGTCGACCCATTCATCGACTCCGACACACACCGCACAGAACCAGTCACACAGATATTCACTGCATGGGGAGAACATAAAAACTCCATGAAGAGAAGCGAAAAATAATTAAATAAAAATAGATAATAAAAAGCTTTGTGAAGAAAAAACAAAAACTAAACACAATCCACAGTTTTCTAGATTGCACAACCACCTTTAGCAGCATTTACTTGAATTAAGTATTTTGTGTCTCTCTCATTGTTGTGGAGACGTTTTGGCTCGCTTTCCATCCAATTGTTTACTTATGTTCTTCGAGGTTTGCAGACATTCTTTCTTGCTGCCTACATTACATACAAAGAGTTTCCAGGGAGAGGAACAACTTAATAGAGAAGTAGAGTTAAAATCACTCAAATTTTCACTTAAACTGCTACAATATTTGTAATTTTTTTTGCATAATCTTTAGCTAACTTTTTAACTGAGCTAAACTTCTTCAGTTACTATGACAGGAAGAATTTAACCTTATTTTACTTTCATACTGTGCTGTTTTTATTCACTTCCTGCTTGCATGGAATTTCTCACTTGTGGGACTAAGAAAGAATTGACTTGCCTTATCTTCATTTCTAAATCTATAAACTGCTATCGCTTTTCCGTAACATAACAGGTGTTTAGTTAGAAAACTGGTCGCTGCAGCTCAGTATGGTTAATATCCACTGAAAGATCACAACCTGCAACTTATGGCTGTTTTCTTTGTTTAAAAATCCATCATTCATTTGCTAAATCAAGATGCCATTTTTTTTAAAATGATTTCTTTTTAAGTCTTAGCTGTCTTTATTGTAAAGTGAGTGGATACGGAATAGAGAGGAGAGAGAATCAGAGACATGCAGTGGACGTCCCTGAGACCTGGAGTCAAACCCAGGACACACTCTTATCAACTGAGTCACCAAGCGTTCCCAACATGCCTTTTTTTAAGACTCTAGTCTTTAAAAAAGGCTGACTCTTTTGCTTCCCTTTTGTTATATAAAACAAGTAGTATATTTACTGTTCATCAGCTTCTTAACAGACCACATTTTGGCAAGACACCACTCACCTATAAACAAAGCTAGACTGACGAATCCTAGCCAGGAACTTCTAACACTTGAAAGGTCATTTTGGACAGAAAAAAAAAAAAAGAGCAAAAACTGCTGTCTAATTCTAAGAAATGTTTAAAATCTCTTCAAGGCTTCGTTTTTTAAAGCCGTAATTGAAATTTTACTGTCCAAACTTCTTGATTTCAGAGCCGACTGATTTTTATTTGCTTAACGTAAGCAATTCCTCCTCTTGCTTTGCGGTTGAACTTTCAGATTTAGAGTTCAAGCGGCTACAACTGAAGTCAGGAATTAAGAGCATTAGGGAGAAAAAGGTATTATGTTGCAGCAATTTAACAGGGTTGTGAGGGTTGCTATCTACTCCCAGGCCTATAAATAAATCCACCTTAAATTCATTCTGGATACAAATTAAGATATGAATGCTGATTGTAATCTTGAATGTGTTGTTTGGTTTAATCGAGCCGTTAACACAGATGTAATAAAAAGAAAATGCAGATGAAGGCCATCTTAAAGCTGCAGCTCATGTTTTCAAAGTTGTCATCTCTTACAAAATTATTAGTGTTTAGTTTTTTCTTTAGAATGGAATGCGATCTCAGAGTAATTCACTTTGCGTTTATCTTACCTGTGATTTGGCTCGCATGAATGGTGCACTGACATTGCAGATCTTCTCATTTCGCTTCTTCTCCTCTGTGTTGCAGTCGATTTTGATTTCTGAGGTGTCCTGAAATAATAAACATCAACGTCCTGATTTTATTGCACGAAAGACGAAACTGCAGACCAGGTTACAGGTCGAGGCGTACCTTCACTATGAGGCTTGAGAAGCGCAGATTGGGCGTGTATGTGATATTGACCAGGGCGCTGTAGGCGTTCTCTCCTCTGTTCTCCAGTCTGACGTCCACCACCATCTTTCTCTTGTTCCCCTCAATGACCCTCAGCGACCCTTCTGACCCTGGTCCGCCCTGATGGCGGCAGAAAACGCCACGAGACTGCACAGGACGAGCACAGAACTGTCTGGGAGACAGTGAAAACAGAAGCCAGAAGTTGAGTTTACCGAGTGTAGGTGGGTGAGAAAAGGCTTTTTTTATTTATATGCATAATTGTGGCTATACATTTTCAGACCAACAGAGAGCAGACTTTACTGCTTCGGTGCAGTTACATATTTTTGTCAGTGTCTTGTTCTAGTTTCTTTTTCAATCTTTCAGCCATCTTGGCAGACATCGTCAGCTTCTGATGGTCTAGTCCTCATCAAGCTCTGATGTTTGTCACAATTATTTGTCGCCTTGCTTTTTGAGGATTGACCACTAAAAGGAAAGTTTTTAGGCCACGCATCCAGAAGTTTAATGTAACTTAAGTGTGTCATCTTTCTATTAGATTTTTTTTATGACGTGAAAATTATTGTTCATTACCGACTTGCTGTGGATTATTGGGCTAAGGGGCTTTGATCCCATTTATTCATGGAGGTATTTTTTTAGAACAGTGAGTAAGCAACCATTAAAAAAGATTGTCCGCTGTTGCTGACTCAGGGGTAATGGAAGCATTCATTGTTCCTTCTTTGGACAGATGTTGCAAACAGTTTGACCCTCCCGCATTCTTAAGAGACGGGGTCATTTTGACCTCACCAGCTTTTTACCCTGTGTCCTTTTTTTACAAGGGTCTTCTTTTTGTAGTTTCAGGAACCGACGGTCTGACTGGACTCCCTCCATCCCCCTCTTCCCCGCAGTCCGACTGTCACATCTAAGTCACGGAGAGCTACAGGATGCATCGCCTGAGAAAATAACTCCCCGCCCAAGTCTTTCAAGTCAAATTTCACGACTTCCTGCACAGTCCTTGATGCTTTTCTTTGTGACAAGAAGCTACTTTATTGCCTTTCTTTACAGTATGTTAGCCTCCAAAAAAAAATGTCTAGGAACACTCCTGAGCAAGCTTTGCCCTGGTGGCAACCTTTGGCCAAATCATTTTAAGGAGAGGATCCTGGACCTTCCTGAACGTTTTCATTCAGAATTTCATTCACTTTTCAAACTTTTGCACACTTTCACCCACTGCTGCATGTGCTGTGATTAATATAAGTCTACCCACTTTCGAGTCATCAGGTCGTTTGTGCTCTGCAGGGACAGGTCCGGCATGCAGCGGTCATCCTCATCACAGCCATTCCAGAAGGGCAGCTGCTCAGACAAATGGATCCTATTGTTAGCAGTTTTTCTTAACTGTTCACCAACTTAAAGGTACCCTCACCTCAGTCTTTACAACAGCAGGCCAGCTGTCATCTAGAACTGGTCCCTGGTCTGGATCTTCCAGTCCTACTTGCACAGCAAACAGTATGGGTCTTGCATAGTCAGTGGTCTCCTATATATAAATAAGAAAGCCAGTTCACTCAAACAGCAATCACTGAAATAGGTCTGTCACTGCAACTATATTTTCACTATTGCCTATATTTTGCCATAGATTTTCAAAAGCATCTCTGAAGGAATAAATTGGTTGAAATTTCTTTTTTGATCTCAATAATAACCAAAAGTTAAAGCTATTTTTTTATGAGTGAATTACATTTATTACCATTTTTATCTGAAGAACGAAAACAACTGAGAGAAAATGCTGGGTACGTGTTACAATTGTGATTGGCCATAAAGTGTAGGAAAGATCAACCAATCAAATCCTTCATCAATGTGGGTGGGTTTTATAATCATAATCACTTCTGTCTTTGTAGAGAAAAACAATTACAGTTGAGCCTGAGGGCTTCTTCATTGCAGAGTTAGCCGATTTCCCTCAGCAGCAGAGAGGCTATATTAGCTATAACAACAAGGTTGCTGAAGCCGAACAGCTCAGTGAGGCGTTCTCAGTCACACTTTTAACACAATGTCAGAATATATGGCTAGAATAAGACTCAGCACAATGCGCAATGTAGAGCAGATACACATGCATTTGAGTGGCTTTTCAGCTCTTCAGCCTGCGTTGCAGGAGGAATTTTAGTTTTGAAAATGCATGCTACTTATTTTGGAAAAACTTTGCTTAAGACATAATTTCCAATTAAATTAATGGGGCTACGCACTGAAGTTTTCCTAGCATTTACAGACTGTTAAATGGTAAGCTGCTGGACTACTGAGAGAGATTCACAGAGACTCTCATCAGTAAAGGCATTAAAGGAGACATTTTACTGCAATGGACATATAAACAAGATAACTTTTACTTCTATTTCTAAATTGTGAGCAATTTGGATGCAGAGCTACTCCAAATTGCACTTATATAGGGATCTGGAAATCACTGTGGAGCCAAAATATTAAAATAGGTCTTGTATATTTGCCTTACCAAAAGAATGGCATGCAGTTTCATTACTCATTTTTAGGTGCATAGTTTTCTGTTTTGTTTTGGTTTTTTTTGTCTAAAAACGTCTGTGCTCAGCAACGAGAATGGCATGAAGGCCATTCTTCTTTGGAAAACAGAACAGAATAAATGGGTGCGCCACATTCTGGTTTTAAGTCACAGTCCTACAAACTGCTGTGGACCTTCTTACTATGAAATTAAAATGAAACCACAAAATGTGACTAATGAATGACTAATAAATCTCTATCTGAATAAGTCGTCTAAGTTGGAAGGGAAAATGTAATATTCTTAAATTGCGGTCGAGGACAGCGCAAAATCAATCGCATTGGCCCCCAGCACAACCTTTGGGTAACCTTTTAGTAAATCTTTGTTTCGAAATAAAGTGTGGCTTAGACTTCATAGATTGTTGTTTCAATCACTGTGAAGAAAAAAAAAAATCTTCCAACTTCCCAGCTCCTGGTTCCTGTTAGCTTTCTTGTGCTTTGTGTGGATGGTTTTGTGTTTTGTGTTACTGTCTTTCATTCTGCATTCAACCAAAGAGTTCCTGAGTGTGATAGTTTGATTAACGGTCAGAGGATTTACCACAAACACTAGAAATGTATTGTTTTTTTAGGATGTTAGTTTTCTTTTGTGAATGAATTATTGGACTTATACAACAGGATCTGATCTTGGTCACTGAGCCACCAAGATCACTGTACCACTGTACTTTACTAATGACACTGCAGGAGTACATCATATCCAGCTACGTCTACTAGCTACAAATAGCAACCATATGTATCAGAACCACTTTAAATGATCTAAAATATAAGAACATCAGAACTTTCCTTACGAATCCTCCTTGACACAAAATCTTTGACTATCAACATGTAATATTTAGATGCAATAATCAAAAACATGACAACAATTTTGGCTTCATGCCTTCATGTGACTTTGGTTTCCCACATTTTGAGCCTCACCATGACATGGAAGTAGATGTGTTCGCAGGCTTCACTTCCAGGAAGCAGAGTCAGGTTTTGAGGCTGCATCTTGCTCGGGTGATCCAACACGGCCCGAGGATTGAAACGTCTCTCCAAAATGGAGACATTATACCTGATCCCTGTTTAGACCAGAAATGGGATTAGTAGCAACCACTTCTATTTTTATTCGTAGACGTTTGGCTGATTGAATAAAGTTTATGGTGAATAATATCACTGCCGTACTGCAAAAAAATTAAAAAAAATGCTTGACTTAGTGTGTTTGATCAACGTGTGACCATCCCATACAGGAATCCCCAGAATCCCCTTTCCCCAGAACACATTGTGCTAGATGTTATTTGCTTATGGGCTTATGTTGTAATGGAATGAGGAAAAATCTTAAATAATTCATGCATTATGTTTGAGGTCAACAAGTGAGTTGGAAACCTGCAGGACTCTTAAACCAGAAATTAAATTCATATGTAGAGATATCAGTTATAACAGTTTTGGTTCGTTGTTTTTATGTTACAACTCTAACTTTAAAGCCAATTTCTGTTTTAAGAAATAAATAACAAAAATATGGGTCTTTGTTTTGTAGACAATGCTCAGAAATATTGTAAATAGATAAACATAAATGAGATTAACTTCGATCGAGGAAGAATAAAAATTCGTCAGGCCGCAGGAACCTCTCCATCACCAGAACATCTGCCATGCATTACTTGGCAGACGTGACGAAGGGAAAAATCAAATAAATGTGTTCCGCAGCATTCAGCCACAAAGGGCACGATAACTCCCCTTTTCTCTTCCTCTTTTCTGTTCTGGCACGGCCAGCAGATTTGATAAAGATGTTGCTGGGTCAAAAGTTTAACTCCCCCTGTGCACAATGCAGCAGCACTCTGATGCTCCTGCCGTTTAAACAAATGGTAAGTACAATAATACCGCTTCATGTGGGTCACTTCTGGTGGCACAACACTCTTCGTTGTAGGATTACTCCGATTTATCGATTTATTGGCACCAATTTCCTTAATTTTGGGAGATAGGTGATCGGCCAATGCTTACACGTGAGGCTGATCTGATTCTTCAATCTTATCTACCTCTGCACAGATCTAAGAATTATTTGCTCTGCCAAGACATAGGTCTGACTGGGAGACTGGCACACAATGTCACGTCTGTACGTTTGGAGTTAACACTAGTTAGCAATTGGTGCACCCTTACTTCTTTTTGCGTCCTCTGCAAGAGAGTGTTCAACATTTCTTTATTGTGAATAGAAGCAACTGGAGAAGCAGATTCGTACACAGTTGAAGAAACATCTGAATGTGCCAAAGTTGTACTGACGTAGCAGTTTTCAAGGCCGGAGGTT
This sequence comes from Gambusia affinis, assembly GCF_019740435.1. Lineage (NCBI taxonomy): Eukaryota > Metazoa > Chordata > Actinopteri > Cyprinodontiformes > Poeciliidae > Gambusia > Gambusia affinis. Next base: position 24,650,560 of record NC_057869.1, on the reverse strand, counting down.
CATTTTGCCAGAGAAGAAGCCACGAGCCCAGAATCCGTTACAGTTTTTACAGGCAGCCAGAATGCTGCAGGGCTTTGCAAGACTTTAATAAACTTATTTAATCAGTTTAATAACCTAATACGATTTCTCAATTTTGAAACAATTATATCTAAATTGTTAAAAGGATTTCTCGATCCTAAGGCTCATAAAAGAAGTAAACAGATCTCACAAGTCTAGTGGTTATGTAACTAAACATATTTCTGCAACTTATCTTTGCGTTTCCGACTGAATTACAACAAACAGCTAAAGGAGTATTACATAAAACAGCTTGGACAAATGATACAGAAGGGAAGGAAGTAGTAAACTGCAGATGTTATCCCTGCATATGATTGTTTTTGCTGGCTTACCCATTTCCTGTGTGGGAGGAATGGCCGTCCTGGCAGTGATGTTGAAGCACACAATCGCTGACATGCAGGTCACGTCTTTGCCCCCTCGCTGACAGTCTTTCACAAAAATATTCACCTTGCTGGGCTCAAACCTGACGTTGGCGTATATCCGCACAACGCTCCTTGACCTGTGAGGGTCACAAAGGTGAGACTGTGAGGCTAGAGTGCGTTTCTGGAAAACAATGTGTCTGTTAACATTTTCTGGAGAGTTTAGCATAAAATGATAATTGCACTAGCAGAGTTATGTACAGACCAGAGGAGAACGGCAGCACCGAGGGAACCCACTGCCAGGTCCACTAGACCATCGTCATTCATGTCCATGGTGCCATGGATACTGCGGCCAAAGTACTGCAGGCCCGGAGCCAAATCGACCGCTGCTATTCTCTGGACGACACAGACAGCAGATGAAGCATGTGTTTAAATTATTACAACACCAGCTTACATTCAAATGAAGAAAGTTTTATGTGTGAAGTAACAAGAACATAATTTCCTAATGATTATTATTATGTGCATTTAAATATCGCCGGCATCTTGGAATGTCACATTCTAATTTTAAATTGAGGACATTTAAACTAATTTTCTTTCAGCAGTCTGTAAATTTAGCAGTTTTTTATTACTTTGGTCAGTGTGATTGACCCCTCTTCAATAATACTGACTGAATTATTATTCTGCATCTCCTTTCTGCATTCCCTCTGTTGCTCAGGTTTATACTATTGCTACTCCATATTCCAGCTACATCTCAAATTTTTGCTCCGGTTTTTGTTTATTTTTCAGTGGCAACTTGTATTTAATTATGGATTTAACTTCTATAGACTAAAGGCCACAAGCCTCCATTTGATTCTTCAGATAATCAACAGTGATAAAAACTTACCACTATGCAGCGCTCTGTTAAGTTTGGTGTTAATCTGTTTTTTTACTTGTCGACACTTAAAAAGATAACTCTTTTAAAGCCAAAACATTAAATTCCAAAAAGAAATGCACCAATTTATTAATAAAACAAAACACAACTCTGTTTTAAATGAAGGGTGTAAAATTTACAGTGCACTGGGCCTTAGGGATAGATTGGAATAAGTTTCTCATGATGGTATTATTTTTCTTCCTGGGCTGAAGTTGAATGCTCCATATATCAACGAGCGCCTCAAGTGGTCGAATGATTATTGACTGAAACAATCATGAAATAAGTCAACATCCCCAGCTGTGTCAACCACATTCAGCATCCCAAGGTGAGTAAATCTTCATCAGTGCAGACAGAGTGTCTGCTGCATATTCTATACGTCACCATATTCAGGATATGCGGTGACATTTTCATTGAACTTGTGTAAATTGTCCTGTCCAGTTCCACTGAGAATACAGTAAACCTTTGCATTTTGTGGTAATAAGTATCTCTAAGTTTGGTGGCTTCCACCATGCTGAAAATGCTTTGATTTTTTTCAACAAACTGAAGGTAATATGGTACATTATTTTAAATATGTAGATGAATCACAAATTAAGAAATGTTTCAAACTCATAAAAAAATCTCAGTTCAAGGAAATCCAATCTAACTCTATGTGAACAACATTATTTATTGTCTGTTATTAACTTGCATATTCACAGATACTTGAAGTAATGTCTGATAATGTCAGGCTCATGAATGTATTTTAGGCATTTCAAATTCAGTAGAAGTGTAAAATGGAGACAAAAGCAAAATATATAGAAAAATTGTGTTCGTCTGAAATTTTTAACGAATGCCCTACCTGTTTATATTTTCGTAGTATTCTGTTGTGCTGGCTAAAGAAAACGTAAATGGCGCCTTTGTGGTCGTCTTCCAGCGGAGCTCCCACCACCAAGTCGTTGAAGCCGTCACCATTGAGATCGGGGACAGGAGCGAGAGACGAGCCAAAGCGAGCGTTCTGGCCGCCGTTGTGGATCTCCAACGCTCCTTCTGGGATGAAACGATTCTGAGCCAAGAAGCAAAAACATACATGTGTCAAACACGTCCGTACAAGCCCCATGTTATACAAACGCTGTGATCACACAAAATCCGTTTTTGAAATTTTAAGAATAGGGTTTTTGTTTTTCTCAAGTGAACATCGATAATAAGGAATTTTGAACATCTTTAGCAATTCACTGTTCGCTAAACGTCTAAATATAATATAAAAATATACCCTGTTTACCATTAGAGAAATATTGTCCACCATTGCTATCGATTGTGGCACAGTTTTAAAAAATATATCATTAGATCAACTAATAAACTAGCTGACTTGAGCAACATTTGCTTTGGACATAAGCTAAAATGTGACTTAGATGCCCTTTCTTTAAGAATACAGCTTGCACTTCTATGTCTTTTGAATGTTTCCCATCAAGGGTTTTGTCGTCTGCATGTAGAGAAAAACTAGATTTGTGCTGTGTAAAAGTATCTTGATAAGCAACAACATCAAAACCAGGAGCCTAACAGGTTGCAGCTTTTCTTTAGTTGTGACTCGTTGAACTCTAGACGATCTCTGTCGACGTCCTCTGGTATTGTACAGAGGATCTTACCAGTAGATCCTTTAAGTCTTGTCTACGATATGGAGCCTACGTAGAACGGATGTTCCAGACATGTTGGAAAACATTCAGATGGTCAGAATTAGGAGGCCAGCTCAACACCTCTGACTGTTTTTGATGTTCTGCTAAAGAGCGGAGTAGTTTCAGACATCCTGCCGATGTATGACACCGCTGCAAAAAGCAACGTTTGGCTGCTCTGAGATTTAGACTGGTCAACAAAAATATTTAGGTGGGCACCAAATGAAAAAAAAACTAACCTAATTTGTCTTAAAAGTTCCATAAAACACGCCATCTTTTCTACAACCATTGCTCCATGCAAAAATGTCACTCATCACATTCTAAAAAACTATGTGAAGTCTGTATGTGGCGCCAAAATGTAGTCACTGAATCCCTGGTAATAACCAGCTTTGCACTTACAAGTTGCTAAAATCAATGCTGATCCTGCACCTCACCAAATTTGTTTCGGTAGACTCAGTCTGCTGTGAACAAGAGTCAACATGGCCTCTCATGAACAGCAAACTGAACAAAGAGTAATTTATGCTGCTTTTCGTGCTATATTCTTCAGCGAGAAGGTAAGCAATGTGTTTTACTTCAATCAGCAGACAATCATAAAAACAGACCCAGATGTTGCAGATTAAAAACAAAAATCTCACATACTGACGTCTTTTTAATGAGGACACATGATCAATCGTGAAGAGGCTTCAAAGATGTGATGGTAGCGTCACAGATAAAACGGGGGGGAAGCATTTATTAAGTTTATATATTAGAAAAACATATATACCCAAGTAAAGCAGCAGGTAAGCTCAACTGTAATCACTTGAGTGTTGGCCAAGAAAGATGCTTCAAAATAGCATTTTTACTATTTGTTTCTCAAAGAAAATTATATCCTAAATATAGGAATCGTATTTGTTCTGTTTGTTTCCCAGTGATCAGGACCCTCCATCCTTGGATTGAAACTTTTTAACGAGTGAAAGAAAGTTATTGTGCTCTGCATTCATTAGAGTTTATTGCATCAATTATCTTCAAACCATTGCTGATACAGAAAAAGTAGACCACTTATTTTCTATGTTTTTCTTTTTAAACAGAATACAGAGTTTGGATTAACATCTGTGTTCTGCACATAACTCTTTGTTTTCCTTTTCTTTGAACTGAAACTTCAGGCACTAAAAAAGAAATCTAAAGAATCTTACCTTTGGGTTCTGGGAGGAAAAAAAGAAAGCCTTATAGCTAAAGATATTTATTTGAAGTTCTATTCTTAGGAAGTGCTAAGGCCCATGGAAGATAGCCGTGACTTCAGAGGCAAGCAGACTGCTGGAAAAAGTTTCAGACAAAAGTCTGAGAAAATGGAACCGGAGTCCATTAGTAGTCATCCATATCTTTGCTCTATTTGGCATCAAACAGTCGTACAGTAATAAAACTCTGGGCTGCCAGATTAAACATGAGCTCAATTGTTTTTTCAGTCGTGTGGATGCAAGCAAAGTTGACTTAAATGGGGGTTTTTACTTCTCAGCTACCTGATGCGAGGATATGTGACAAAATGGGAGATTTATAAAGAAACAGGGAAACATAATGCTGTCTAATTTGAAACATATGGTTTGTGAGGAGGCACCGAAAGGTCACGACCGGTCCACAGCGAGACAGCTGTACGTGTCAGAAGATATAATGTGTAGAATATTATTTTTTATCCACTGCCAGATTTCAGGACATATTGTCCAGCAATTGAAATCGACTTTTCTGTACCTGTCCTAAAAGCTCCCTCTCTACTTCAACCTCACATTTTCTGAGGCAAGACATATGTCTCAATTGGGTTTCCCCACTTCAATACTCCTTATTTGCACTGACAAGTCAACACACATGATTAAAATTTTGCAATTTAAATCATGTGTGGTTAAGACGGACTGGATCAGAATCACAAATACATACAATATGAGGCAGATAGTGCTTTTATTAATCTTATAAAAACATTATAAGATTAAACAAAGCTGTAATTTCTGTATCTAGACTACAGCTTAAGGTTGCTCTACACATTTTGACTGAAATGAATTGAAAACATATGAATAAAGTATTTTTTAAAACCATACAATTTTCCTTCAGTTTCACAACTTTGCCTTGTTTTGGATGCTCTCTCACATAATTTCCAAGCTAAATGCAGTTATGTTTGTGTGTTTACCATTAATAAATGTAGAAAAGTTCCAGGGGTATGGTGGCCAAGATGCAGCCAAAAGAATCATAAAAGATTTAGAGACCTTCTGTGAAGAAGTGAGGGACAAAAACAAAGTCTTCATGGATGTGTGAACTAGGTGACTAACTAGTACGAGACTCAACACTCTGCTTGCCAGTACAAGTTTTTCAAATAAGTATTGATTCCCATTTTGCTGGGAGATCCAATTTGAATGTGAATTTAACACATGATTTGGAAACGTCCCAGAGTACAGCAATTCAGGTTGCTTGATGTCTAGGTATTTTCCAGTCAGCGACGTTTTCAGGAGTCGTGTCATCTTCTGTTTCTATAATTCCACTGTTTTTACTCAAAGCCTGTTTCAAATCGATTGGCCGGCAGAGTTACCCGACGTAAATGCTGTGATGACTCTATTGGACTATTGTAAAGAGGCTGATGAGAGACACCAGACTCAATGCAGATTAAAACAACCTGTGTCTTTTATATTTCCTATAATTCCAATTTTCATTAATTGTAAGATATAATCATCTTTATTAATCCAAATTAAATATACCACTCTGTATAATGCATCTAAAAATATGTAAGAGTTTAATCTTGAACAAGAAATAAATTAGCTTTTAGGATATCTTCTGATTTATTGAGATGAATAAAATTCTTAGAAGATTGTTTTGTGGCAAATATTTCTGTATGGATATGTCTAGACTATTTAGAACAAAAATAACTACAACACCAAACAAAGAAAGCTAAAAGGAGTTGAACTGAACTCGTCCAGAGAAAAGCTAGAAGGCCTAATGTGAACAAAAATTGTAAATATTGGACGTAGCAACTCCAATAAGCAAAAAGTACAAAACTAAGAAAAAGAAAAGTTTAGTCATCAAAAGGCTACGTAGGTAGGTTTTTAGCGCTAATTACCAATGTGTCAGGACATTATCTAACCTTAATCTGTGGAATCCCTGCGCACTTTCCAAGTATTTAATATGACCACAGAGACGTATGCAAGTGTATTTCCAGAACCAATTCACAAAGCAGCATCTCAAGCAACGCCTGAATCAACCACATCATTAATATTAACTGCTCTGAACATGTGGCATTTCTGTCTTAATGATCAGACACACTGCTAAGGTATGATTTGTTTATGTTTTGCTTGAAAGCTCAGACTTGACACCTGTGATGTGGTTTTGGCCACGACAGACATTTAAATACCTCATCCATGCCTGCTCTCTGAATTTAAACCAGCTGAGGACATTCATTTTCCCAACAAGCGAGACAGACCTGGAGCACTGGGAACATTTTTCTTTCTGAAGACGCTTCTCACGTCCAAAACGGTGTGCTGGAACTGAGCTCGGAAGGGGCAGAATACTTTCCTCCTGAGTTCACTCTCCACATCCTGTAAAGTCTGCACGCTGGCATGAAGAGGTTTTCCCACTCGACCAGGAGAAGGTCATGTGTCAAACCCTGATTGTGCCAACAGGTGTGGCCTAAATAAAGCTCGGGACATCTGGTTTGGAGCAGGTGTTGACCCATTTTTGGGATGTTGAGTGGTTTCGCCAAAACTTAATTCAAACGGTCCTGTGTTCTGTGCATTTAAAGAGTCAATACCCACCATCTCGGTGACCCTGTAGATGTAGACCTTCCCTTTTTCCATGCCTGCACTGAAGAACATCGGGGCTGCCACCAACAGGTTGTCGGTAATGCCATCTCCATCGATGTCCACGGGCGCAATCTCACTGCCGTAGTAAGAGCCAATCTGAAACAGAAGCCGACATGCGTCTTATTTTAACTACACATTTCCACTTGAAGGCATATTTTTTTTAAACTCTACATCTGAACTTTTCTTATAACGACTACATTTTCAACACACTTTTTTGGATTTCATGTTAGAGACCAACACAGCTATGCACTTAATTATAAAATGGAAGAGAAAAGATGCATTTTTTTAGGCATTTTTATGAATTCAAATAACAAACTTTTACTTTATGGCATGCTTTTATAATCAGCACCTGTAAGGGAATACTTTGTAGGACCAAATTATAGGGGCATATATGATTTGATCTGAACCGTAGCTCTGGCTGTATGTTTGCAGCCTCTCCAAGGTTTCCTTCTAAGATTGTCCCGTGTTAAACTTCATCCATCTTTCCATCAGCTCAGCTTCCATGTCCCTGCTGATGAAAAACATTCTCTTAGAATAATGCTGCCACCACTATGTTTTACTCTCGGGGTCATTTGCTGTGTTAGTTTTTCCTCCAGATTTACTGTTTCCCAAGTAGGCCACAAGGTTCAATACTAGCCTCCCTCCATTTTTCCACTTTTTTGTCTTGTGCCCAAACAAGTTGTGGCGAACTTCTAAACAGATGTCTCACTTTTTTGTTTTCAACAGAAAGATAATTCTGGACTACTTTATTTTGGTTAATCACCCAAAACAATAATTAAGTCAAAGTGAAGTAAAATGACAAAATAGGGATATTTTTAAAGAGTATAAATACTTTTGCAAGGCACTTTATTTGTATAATGCTACACATTGAAATGGTTCTTATTAGTTTAATGAGTCACTGATGGACTTGAGTGTTTATTGAACTTGAATGTTGAGCGCATGAGACGGCCTATGATGAGTCACAGCGAGTCGTGGATCCTGATGCTTTTTAGGCTTTTAAAGTTTTATAGAGTCAGAATCAGATGCTTGAATAAAGGGAACATCATCTAGTTCTTTCGAAACAGATTGGAAACATCTGGCTATAAAATGATACGAAAAGAGTTATTTGTTCAAGAGCTGTAAGTTCAAGGAATAGTTCAGTCCAAAAAAAAAAAAAAACAACAAACAAACAAAAAAAAAAAAAAACATCTGCTGCTCTGGATAACTTGTTGTTGGCATGTTACAATGTAAGCTGAAGCGACGGCTTGCCTTGCAGGCTTGCAGGCTGTGAAGAGCTGCCAGGTGTGAGTACACTGACACAAAAAACAGCCAGCTTCACAATGCTGGATTTGAACTTGGTTTTCTGCAGACACTAATATTCAACTTCAAGATGCCATCTGCAGCTCTCTGGGAGTCCCAAAAATAATTGCACTTGTGTCATAATGCAGTTCGATATGCTGCAGGACTTCTGCAGTGGATCACAGACTTTTTACTGAGCTCCAAAGTCAAACTTAAATTTCCTTCTTTCAGACTTTTATTTGTATTTCTGTAACTTGCACTGGATACACAAAAGGAAAATCTGCAATTTTATATATAAATGATTTGAACATTATTTCTATAAATACCAAGTAAACTGTAGAAAATATAGCTTCTAATGAAATGTCCAGAAAGTAAGATTTATATGAATCTATATTTTGCCTACAATTAAAATAAGTACACAAGACATACCCTCTTGGGTACAAATAGAGAACAACTTACTAACATTACCTTTGACATCCTATCTTTACTCAGCAGATCTCAAACACCTATTAAAAAACACCAAAAATCCTTTTCTCAAAAACACAATATCAGTTTGGCACCACTCGCATTCGGTTTTGGATGAGGTGTCTGAGCTCTCATGTCTATCACCTATCTGGGGAAATAACAGATTCAAACCAGGAAGGGCAGACAGAGGATTTAGAATTTGGTTGAATAAAGGCTTAAATAAAATAGGGGACCTTTATAGTGAAGGAGTTTTGATGTCCTTTGAACAGCTGGCAAATAGGTACAGTCTGCCTCAAAAACACTTTTTTAAGTATTTACAGATGAGGAGCTTTGTTTTTGCGTCACTGAAATCCACTACTGAACCCCCACTCTCTACCATAGAATATATAGCCACTCAACACAATCAGAGTAGGGGTCTACTTTCCAAATTTTATAATATCTTGCTTTTAGCCTTAAAAGAAAACAGTCTCGCATATCTACAAGCATGGAAAGGAGATTTGCAAACAGAAATCTCTGAAGACGAATGGAACAACTCTTGTCTAATAGCACAGACACAAACGATTAACACAAGGTTTAGACTATTACAATACAAATGGTTGTTTAGGACATATATCACTCCTATAAAACTTCACCATTTCAATTCAAACATTCCTGATGTGTGTGTTAAATGTAATATAGATAAGGGTACTCTTTTTCATTGTATGTGGCAATGTGTGGAACTTCAAACTTTCTGGAAGGAGGTTATTGTGTTCACCTCTCGTCTGATTGAACAGGATGTTTCAATGGACAGTAAACTTTGCCTACTACACATTTATCCAGATGGACTTAAAGTACCTACAAAGAGAAAGAAGCTTGTGAATTTTTGCCTTTTGCAGGCTAAACATTTGATTGCTTTGAAATGGAGGAACCCAGAAAGACCAAAGATAAATGAATGGATCAAACTACTGAGCAACAACCTGGCAATGGAAAAACTGACTTGTATAACAAAAGGAAAACTTGAAGACTTTTATGATATTTGGTCCCCCTTCCTATATTTTATTGAACAATGTGACATGTGAACTTAATCTTTTCTTTCTTTTTGTGTAGATAGTGAGCCCTGGGGTTTTGTGTGTTTTTCTTTATTATTATTATTTTTGGGGTGGGGGGAGGGATGGCATTGTGTTAATTTTTGTGTTGTGTCTTTTTTTTCATGTTCTTTTCTTGTAAGTCTATATAGCAGAAAATTCTAATAAAAATATTTTGGAAAAAAATAAAAAAAATAAAAAAATAAGTACACAAACTGGGTGAAAATTCCCATGTTAAAAGAAAATGAAATGCATTAAAATCTTTGAACATTATCTACTTTCCACCTAAAATAATTCGCCTGACTCTGGTGATTTCATAAAAACATGTTTTAAATGCCAACTTCTGCAACCCAGAATCGGACCGCCAGGGCGCCTTCCGTCGGCCACCACCCATCCCACACTGCACCCGACCCCTTTGGCCCCTCCAGGGGTGCAACTACATATTGGATCAAACATCTCACCGGCGACACCCCCCACCCCTCCCAGGACATAAACTTGTAGAAGTGAGCCATAGAGCCTGTTAGCCTGTGTCTAGAACCTCCTATGAGCTGCAGGTCTGAGGTATTTTGTTAGCATGTTTTCTATCATTCTTATAGCTTGATAGGAAGCCTTATCCAAACTGGCAACCCACATTAATAAAATGGTGAAATAATATTGACCACAAAACACTATTTACAAAAGATATCAACATTTTTCCTACACAATCCTAACAAACGTTATTGATGTTCTCTTCACAATATTTATTTATTTATTATTAATCTATGTGTATGATTTGTTCATTAAATTGCCATCTATATTATTTTTTGGACTCAGGAAATGACTGAGGGATAAAGAGTCTGATGTCTGGTTCTTTAGGTTCTGTGGTTCCTCTCCTGACCCATTCTGTCTGATATCAAACCCACTGGGTGCCACTGAATGTCGCCGACACATTTATTTTAATGCCCCTATTAAACTTCACTGTGATTGTTTAGCTTGTGTCTTCCCACTACCGTCTGTATTTTTGCCAGAGATTTTAAGGACTTTAAGGACGGTGTAGTATCGGGTGGACATTTTAAAAAGACACTGGTTGATAGCAGCTCACTGCGGCTGTGTAGTGTCCGCTAGGTAACCATGACAACAGCGTCAGTTCGTGGAGTCCTCTTTAGGTCCCGCAACAACAATTTAGCTGACCCTAATATTTCGTTAATATTTTGTTTTGGTCATTATTATTACACTTATTGTTGAGATGTGTGTGATCGGTGTGTCTGTCAGACATTTATAGCAATACGGAATAAATCGCGTCCCGTATTGGTTCAAGCTAGCCTGTTATTTTAGGCTAGCTTAAGCTAACCTGAATATTTACAACTCTCTTGTTGATACACTGACATTACTTACCTTCTGTCTTTCAACCACTTTGAAAAGCTCTTCTTCGTCTCTTCAACATCTTTATCCTCCCCCCTCTTCCGTTTTCTGTTTTGTGCCCCGGGGTTTTTTCTGCGCCCCATCTTTAGCTCCCTGTTGTCGAGGCATTACTACAAATTTATAAGGAAAAATCGCGCCTCTCGAAGGGCCGCTGCCCAAGCTATCTGTATGGGAGGGGAGAGCGGCTGGCAGGAAGGGAGGGGCGCCTAATCAGTGCTGTTCCTCTGTTATTGATCATTTCATATACAAACAGCTGTTAAGTACTTAAAAGGCTGACTAGAAAATAAATTCCTGCCTCATTTTTGCGCCCCCTCTAGTGCAGCGCCCCTATGGGTTGCATGCACTGCATAGCCACCTTTTGCACCACTGGGCCCCCCCACAGGTGGTGAGCCCATGGAAAGGGCCCCCCATGTCTCCTCCTCGGGCAGAGCCGGGCCAGGCTCCATGGGTAAAAGCCCAGCCACCAGGCGCTTGTCATCGTGCCCCACCTCCAGGCCTGGCTCCAGAGTGGTGACCCGCGTTGGGGCGAGGGAACACTAGGTCCATTGTTATTGTTCATCATAAGTGGTCCACAGGGAGGAGGCCCAGAGAAAGACCCAGGACACCCTGGAGGGACTATGTCTCTCGGCTGGCCTGGGAACGCCTTGTTATTCCCCTGGAGGAGCTGGAAGAAGTGGCTGGGGAGAGGAAAGTCTGGGCCTCCTTACTTAGGCTGCTACCCCTGCGACCTGACCCAGGATGAGTGGAAGAAAATGGATGGATGGGTGGATGGATGTTTTAAATGCTTTGTACCTCGGTTATACCGTATTTTCAGCTGCAAGCTTTTTTTAAAATTTGTATTTATATTGTGAATCTGGTCAACATTGATCAAATTTCAATAAAAATCTAGCTAATCTACTCTTACATCTTGGTGGTTGAATGGCTTAAATTTATTACTTGTTTATTTAAAATGGCACCAGTTAATCTAACTTTTTCATAATGTTGGTAAAGTGGTGACAGCTGCTGTACCTGGTGGCCTTTGAGTGAGTGGAGGATGGTGAGGTTCCCCGTGTTCTTCAGAGTGAAGATAATGACTTTGCCCGTGTGGTTAAATCTTGGAGCTCCTGCCACAAGGAGACGGCCATTTCTGGATGACACCACAGATGTTACGGTATACCCTGAGGACGTAAAACAGTCACACACACGCACACACACACACACACACACACATAATTTAACAACGGTCTACTCCCAGACTGCAAGTCTGTAATGCCCTGGTTTATTTTAGGTTTCCTTTCTCTCTTTAATTTCTCATATCAAACCCACGATGTAGCTGTTGGTTGTCTTCTCCATTTCTCAATTGCAAATTCTGTATCGTTTTATTTAAGTTTACGTTGGTTACTGTTGCCAAGGCAAACATTATAACTACCTTTAAAAGAAAGATTAACACTTTTCTATGAAAAGTAAGTATAGTATAGTAAAGTATAGGGAAAGACTGAATCGGTTCTGTCGTTCTGCTGTTTAAGTTCCTGGAGAACATTTTCACATTTTGGTTGTTATTAATGCTGTGTATTCTTAGTTTCTCAAAAGATGTACCAATCTTTTGTTTGTTCATTTGCTTTGTGTCCCCTTCTTGCTATAAACTAGTCATTTTGTTTGCTTGCTCAGCATGTGGGATTTCAGCAAAGTCTGAAATCAGTTTTGACTCCAGAGATTGATTAATTTTACCAAATTACATTAGCGGACCAACTGTAGTGCACTATGATATATTATTGTTAGGGCTGAAACGATTCCTCGAATGATTCGAGTACCTTGATTACTAAAATTCCTCAAGGAAAATTTACCTGCCTGGAAGCTTTGTTAAATTATGTAGTTGACCGTGATCGGCCCGGATCATTATTTGTGGTGGGGCAGCGCTCTTACTTCTAAGAAGCGGTTCTAAATCACTGGTCCTCCCCTTCAGCATAACTCGGTAAAAAAAGTAAACACAACTGAAGGCTCCAGGAATTAATGGGCAATTTAAGGAATCTACAAGCTAAACAAAATATTTTACTTATCCTGCATGTTATGTTGCTTCTTGATGTTTTCCTTGATTTATCTTGTGACACTGTTTTGTTTTGCCTTACCTAAATATGCACCATGGTTTTTGAGCTCTTCAGGAAACTCCTGCGTGTAGGATGACTTTGGAGGGATCACCTTCCCCTGTCGTGTTTCCTTCAGCACCGCTCCGTTCCAGTCGTAAGCTCCAACTGCACCCACCAAAATCCCATCCTGAAGGTGAAACCCAGGAAAGTGCTTACACGTACACAGCATAGCATCCCTGTGCAACAATAAAATGGCTTACTAATTACTGTGTGTCATTACTGACTAGAAATACACTATAGTGAGTAACACGCTACAGTGTATCACTCACTAGCCACCAATCTGGAGTACAGCAAGAGTCTGATTTACTGTGGTGTGACTCAACTTGTTTTGAAAAGGGATGAACAAAAACTTATGAAGTGGCTTCACAGATTTATACAGACATAAGGAAAAAAAATTACTTGTTTTTCTCAGCACTCAAGCAGCATGTTTTTGAAACATAATGCTAAATGACAAAAACTGAAGACATGTGCACTAAGTAACTTATCAGCATCATCCTGAAACTAGATGCTGCTGAGTTTAGCAATGCTCTGCAGATAGGGGCGACCAAAGCATGAACATTGTTTGAATTTGTCATTGTGAATGTGTATGTTTTTTATACTGCACTCCTGTTAATGTCTATGTTTTATACATTGTTTTATTTTCTACTTTTTAATAAGGAAAAGAGTTGGAAGATCAAAGGTAATGATGTTATTCCTTTTTTGCAGCACTTGATTCCAGGTTAATGCACGCCAACAGAAACTGAGAAATATGATTAGTTAATAAGATTTTGAGGGCCAAAAATGATCATTTCTGCTTTTCCAGAGTTCAAATGAGGATAGTTAGTCATTGATGCGTTCAATGCCATTAGACAGACTTGTGTTTTAGCCATTTTACTAGTCAGGCTAGCCGAAAGAAGGTTGTGAATGATTTTTGTACTTTGATGTACTAATGTTTAAAATTCATCAGGAAAGAAGTGCAGGAATCATGCCACTGTCTCCGCTCATTTTATTTTGCTCGATGCAAGAGAAAATTAGCTAGACTAGTTGAACAGAAATTGACACATAACTGTCTATATTTAGATTACATTTTTAAAAAAATATTTTAGCAGACCCCTAACCTCACCAATGTCTCATGTCATGATGTTTTTGTTTATAATCTTGGATTCTTTATGATCACACACAGACTGATTAACTCATTTTACAGCCACAAAATGTGCTCCACAACCTGGCAGTGATCCAAACCACAGCGGTCTTTATCTGTTCAATCGCTATCTTAAACAGTCAAGGAGGGAAAGAAAGCAGCGTTTGCAGCATTTAGCTGTGAACAGCAGGAGAATTGGGAAAAATATTTTTTATGTTCCATGGCTCACCATACTTTGTATGCCTGACACGATAATTACAGGGTTCCCGTGCATAATGACATCAGTATTTTTTTTTTCCTCGTTGCACACCATATTGTCGACAACACACTTTCCAGCATGTGTGCGGGAGGACTTGCGATTTCCTCTTGAAAGATGCGTGCTCGCCACACTCGCACGACGTCACTCTTTAACAGCAACGTTGTGCCAGTGTGGTCGTCGGCTTCGGCCAAAATGGTTTCTCCATGGCAAATGGTTGAAATCCCAGAGCAGTTCGGCCTCATAAATGAGTGACCTATTTCTGCCATAGTTATATGTATGGACTTATGACCCGTTTTGGTAAAAAGTTCACCTGGTTGCTGGTATTTAAGTACTTCTATACCTTAGATGGTGAAAATACAGTAAGTGCTTCAAACTCACTCAACAAACAAAGAGTGAGTCCTTTAAAGACAATCTAACGTCAATACAATCTGACAAAAAGGAACACGTTTGTGTCAAAGCTGGAGCCTTTTTATTAATCTTCAGCATTAGTTAGAGGAAAATGCAGTGAGAGAAGGCTGGCTGTATGGAGATGCATGAAACATCTGCAAAGTATATGATAAAGCCTCATTCAAAGTTGACACTAATTACACTCAGTAAAACCATCTGGGGCCCGAGGACTGTTTTTGTCTTTTAAAACATTCTTTCCAAAACGTTATCCTACTTTCAACACTCAGGCTGGTGTTGTCGAGAATCTCTGGAATCTGGCCTTATGGACACAATTTCCAGCCATTCTTGACACCCAGCTGCAAATTCTCCTGTAGTTTTTGTATTCTGAGTTGGATATACGTATTTTCCCCTTGACAAAATCCAGTGGGAAATAAACGCAAAGTAGCTGCATTAGGATTTAAGTCTAGGGCCAGAAGGAGAAAAATTAAAATCGGAATGAAGAAGCAATACAGCAGAGGAAACTTATCTTTCTTCTTCTTCTTCCAGCTGTCCTGCACTAAAAGCCAGCACACCTGCAGCCCTTCACTCCGAGATGCTTGAATACAAGCAAAAACTTCTAGGAAATTTCAAGACGAGCGAGTCATTCTGTGGTAAAACTGTCTCAATCCAGTAATAATCCTTTACCAG
Organism: Gambusia affinis; assembly: GCF_019740435.1. Classification (NCBI taxonomy): domain Eukaryota; kingdom Metazoa; phylum Chordata; class Actinopteri; order Cyprinodontiformes; family Poeciliidae; genus Gambusia; species Gambusia affinis. The sequence goes on along the minus strand of NC_057869.1, from coordinate 24,634,998 downwards.
TATGTTTCCCTTGGGGATACAAAGCATCTTATTTCTCATCACAGAGTAGTTGAAGTGGAAAACGTCTGTCTGTCTGTGTGTGTGTTCCTCTTGCGTCAGTGTGAACTTTAACATATGGGCCCATGGGATGCAAGTGATAAATGGCCCATTTATCACTTGCGGCAGAAATCGAGACAATGTGTATTGTTTTACACAGTGACAGACGGCATGAGACAGCGGGGTAGCATCAGTCAGACTCACCTCCACGTTGTGTGCGGAAAAACCTGCCTGAGACATCTGGAGGCCAAACGCCGTCCCGTTCTTACTGGTTCCTGTGTAAACAAGACTATGTAAACAAGAAGTGTCCTGAAGCACTGCTGCCACAGAAAACTTCACTTTAAAGCAAAATTGCTTTCTAAGAGCAGCACATTGTTTAGCATCTGACTCAGAATTTGATGCACACACAAAAATCTCTTTTTTTCTCTCTGACATTTAACAAATAGAAGAAGTGATTTTGGTCATCCTAAATACTCTAAATCAGAAAGCTTTCAGTCTAACTAAATGTAAACGTCTGTTGAGAGCTGTCTATTTAAACACTGTGCACAAGTTAAAAAGAACACTAATACTTGATTTTTCTTTAACGTTATTTGCTTAGTAGAGGGTTGTTTTTTTTCTTGCACGTTACCTGAAGCAAACTTAAACTCAAAGTTGACATTTAAAATGAATCTTTTACCAACCTTCAAGGCTAAAGATCCGCTCCCCAAGAGCATCAACAATATCTTTCAGAGCTGACTCGTCTGTCACATTAAAGAAGTGCTTGTCATCGGGGTCGCTGGCGATGTACTTGATTTCATTAAGGAAGGTCTCTGGATTTATTCCTCTGCGGTTGTAGTAGCCAAGGACCTGCGAAGGTAAGATTTGACAAGCTGTCACATTTGAGGCTATTCCAAGGTTTCTGACTTCTTTTCTTTTTGCAGACATTGATAAAAAGGGCTTTGACCTAAAGAGTTTAACGGGGTCTAAAATGATTTACATCTGACCTCAACGAGAGAATAGAAGAGACACAACACTCTTTATTTATTAACCCTCCTGTGGTCTTATGAGATGAGGTCATTTAGGCCACACGACCTTTTCACTGTGTGTGCAGCCCGACAGGGTTGCACTGACCCCTCATGCACGTTTACGATTTTTAATTTTTTATGTGTAGTTTTGGGAATTGACAGTCTTACGGAAATACCCCCGGCCCCCTCCCAGCTAAGACCACGGGAGGGTTAAACAAATTTCCATTACATTTCTATACTTTCAAAGTATAGAAATGTAAATTAAAAAAAAAGGAAAAACACTAAAAACAAAACAAAAAAAATATTTAAGAAGCCAGAGGTTGAGTCAATCATAAGCTCTAACTCCAGAAGAAACACGTTTTGTTGAGGTACACTGTTAACCACACAGAGTTTATAATACTTCAAATGGGTTACCTACACAAGTGCCAGTTAATGTCACTGTTTCCAGCAGATATTCAGCCAACTGACTTTACTGTTTTCTGTTCAGACGGTGACAGAACGCTAAGCCGCAGTAAAAAAATAGTAGCCCCACCAGCACTGGCACAAGCCACTGAGCAATGTGGTCTGGGAAGGATCATTTACACCTTTCAACTATATTTCCATACAATTATTGCTTTGGATTTGGAGAGGCTTTTGAATGGTATTACGAGCGATCTTAGCCAAGAAAATGGTGCATGCCGAATAAACCACGCAAATAATCGAAGTAGCAGACTCACAGCAATGGCATAGCGGGTGATGCCATCCTTCTCGCTGTCTTCGATGGCTTGCTGGAGATCTGGGCTGTCGTGTGACTCTCCATCAGTGATAACAATCATTACCTTCTTAGCGCCACGTCGACCTCCTTGCTTGAAGGCTTGTGAGCTGCGAGAAGGTAAATGTTTGGTTTCAGTCACATAAGATGCACAAAAAGAGCTAGCTAAAAAGGTTGATGTGCGGACAGGTGCTGCACCGCGCTGTGCTGATGCCAAGAGCTGTGTTGGTCTCCTCTCCGCCGCGCTGATCGATGCTGCGTGCCCTTTTTACCACCTCCTCCACTGATTTGTAGTCACTGAGTTTAAATTCATGAACCACCTTCTCACCATACTGGACAACTCCAACCTGCATAAAATAAGCATCGAGTAAAATAAGGAGGAAGGCTCAGTCTGGTTGACATAGCTCAAAATAAGATTGATCTGAGTTTCTCCATAAGAAGAACTAAAAAAAAAAAAAAAAAGGAAAACTCATTCAAATGTAGCGTTTGAAAAAGTTTTTGTTCCCTGACAGATTTCTTCAGTTTTTGCTTTTCTATAAACAAGCGATTAGCCTCAAAAATGTTAAAATCAGACTAAGATAAATTGTTGTTTTCATAATAAAAATTTTGTTATCAGTGTTTAAAATTGAAATATTTATTGAGGAAAAAAAATTATGTCCAAACCAGAAAAGTTAATAGCTCATCCTTCATGATTTAATTGTGATTTACCACATTTTTCAAAAAACTTAATTCAAGTCACTATCTAATTATTAAGTATCTAACAGCTTACTGCAATCAGGGAATTAGGCTAAAAGATTTCAAAAAGCCACACCTGATTCACCAGAAAATATCTGAAAATAGATTAGAAATGTCGAACAACTACCAAACTAAGAAGGGCTACAAAGCCATTTGTAAGGTTTTGGGACACCAACAAACCACAGTGATGAACTTTAGCCACACATGGAAAAAATAAAAAATAAAAAATCCAAAAACACAGAGCACATCAAGAGTGGATTAAATGCTGATCCAGGATGTCGCATAAGATCAGAATCTTACAGGTCACAAAAAGTCATCAGTGTGACAGCTCCAAGATGAAACACACTGCTGAGCAACAAGAAACACAAACATCCATCCCACATTTTCCCAAAAATGTGAGACTATTTTCCCAAGACTTTTGGGAAAATATTCTGTGGAAAGTCGAGACAACAGAGGTACGTTTGCAAGGCGTACATTAAATCTGGACTAAAACCAAACACGGTCCTTCAGAACAATAAACATGACTCCTGGTGTTGGTGTGGTAGTGTCTGGAGCTGCTTTGCTGTGTCAGGACAGAGGCAACTTGCTGCAATTGATGAAACCACGAATTCTGGTTTCTTGTAGAAAATCTTAAATAAAAATGTTTACCAATGTGCTTCTGAGCAAACACACCAGCAAATCCACATCTGAACTACTCATAAAGCCAGAAAATAGATCTTAGAGTGGCGTATTTCTGCACTTAATTCTAATTGTGAAGCTATGAACAAGTCATTAATTTGCCATATCAGAGCTTTAAATCCTGAACTGTACCACAAAAGGCGTTCCTTTAAGAACTGCTCCTCGATGACGTAAAGGACACAGCGCCAGTTGTAACGACCATCTATGCTTGATGCCGCGAAAGTGGCAAAAATCGGTTCTGAGGTCTAGAAGGCAGTTACTCGTTCTCAAGGGCCATGTTGGTTTGGATAGCTTTTTATCCCTTAATAACTGTAACCTTCATTTGAATGTTGCTTTCCATAAACTCAGCTTACTTTTGTCAGATCTTGAAATTTGTTTGATCATCTAAAAAAAAAAATCAAAAACTGTTTATATCTGGTAAATACTTTTTCGCAACACTGGAGGATTTAAAAACAGACATTTGATTTAATTCACTCTGGGTTTCCTCTTCTATAGTATCTGCACTCTAATGCTGTTTTCTGATTATGCCCACCTGTATTTGACCTGGTCCAATGTGGAACTTCTGGAGAATGTTAATGAGGAAATCCTGCACTTCATACCAGGGATAGATGGAGTTGGAGCCATCAAGGACAATGACTATGTCCATAAAGGTTTCACATCCTGAACATAAAAAAAGAAACACATGTTCATGTGTGAAAATATAATCCCCCTGCTGTGATTTAGAGCCATCAGTGGATCTTTGTCAAGCACAAAATATATTCTAAAGCTTACTCTGAAAGGCAGGGATAATCGTCCTGGAAAACTTGAAGCTTGCATTAACTTTGGAGCATAGTCCAGTGCTGTAGTAGGAGCTGCCACACTCATACGACCATAACGGCCCGCAAGCCTGAAATGTAAAAGAAAGTGTTTATACAAGCAACAACTAAGTGCATTCTGTAAGAAGAAACTCAGCAGTGTAACCGTATAATCAAAAGACAATCTTGTGGGCTTGGCCTTTTTTTCTTTTCGTCAACTGCCATTTCAATAAATATGTTTCAAGGAAGCATGGCTTCGTTTACAGACCCACTCACCACAAAGCTGCTGTCTTTAGGGTTAGACACGAGCGTCATTCCCAGCCTCATCTTGTCCTTTCGTTCTGATACGTTGGTCAGAGATATCTTTCCTTGAAGGAAAAGGAATTTCACTGAGAGGATCTCAGATGCACAGATCCATGCATGCACAGTCCTACAGAGAACAAACAGAGGCTCCACCATGTGGGACTGCAGTTTGTTATTGCTGTCTGGCCAGGCAAAGCAGTGTCCACATCTTCAGATCTCAACGTTTACGCCACTAAACTGCAAGTGATTATCCAACCAACATCACATGTGCAACTCGTATGAATAGGGTATGCAGTAAAGACTGCAGTGTGGTGAAATACACACATGGAAGTGTACATGAACCATTAAAAAGTGGAGTGACTGGTATGGTACCCAGACTCTTGTTTCACAGAGTTTACTATGTCTAGCATCACACGTAACATTGATAAATATATTGATTTTGGTCTTGGACTGTCAAATTGTGATACAAGTATTATGAAAATCAAAAGGCTTTAATTGTTATTGTACAGAAGCACAACAAAATTCATTTCTGTATATTCCATTCAAAAACAGGTGACTGACAGTGCCGCCATTTATTATTGCTGGTACATGGGCTGTTATTGGTGGCTACTTAAAGAAGCAGTATGTTACTTTTAAGTTACATAAGTCAGATAATCTGTGAAAAGATCTCCTCCCCCTACTCCCTGAGCTCCTATTGTCATCTGCAGAAATACACCACTCCCAGTCAAAACCAGCCAATCAAAGCCAGGAGGAAGTTGTTAGTGCTGTCAATCAGGCTCATATGCACGCTGCTGAATGTGCTAATGGCAGAGAAATAACTTAAAGGAGAGGGCTACGACCCTTCTCCTAGCTCTCATTGGTTGTTTCTAATTAGAACTGGGAGCACTGGGAGAAAGCAGACGATTATCTGTCTCACACCATACTGTCACGTCATAATGACAGTTTCAGCAAATATGTGAAAAATATTTTTTTAATAAAAGTTATGTCATGCAATTTTTATTATTTACAAGGTAAATGAAAATATATTAAGTGTGCTTTAGTGGGTGAACATGACCCAAGAACAAGTGCTGGTGACTTATGGTGTTACATTTCCTCTCAAGTCCAAACTTGGATTTGGGTAAGGCACTAAACCCAACTTATTTTTACTCCAGTACAAAGTTATAAAATAATGGGTTTTGCTAAATAACAGTAGGCTAAATCCTAGCAGGTACTTGTATTTTAAAGAGACAGTTAGGATGATTTCATTTCTTTGCAGTCTATCATGTGAAACTTTGGTGATGAGCTGCTATACTTTACCTAAATTGAGCTTTGAGCAGCTGTTGCCGCTGGTTCTCTTGTTCAGCGCGCATTTATATACATCCCCTGTTTGGTAAGACCCAGTCATTTCATACGGCGCACCCACTAATAACCTGGAAACACAGAGAATTCATACAGTTAGAAATGTGTGACTGTGCTCTGCAAAAAGCCTTCAAATGCTCCTTAGAGTTTGTAAACAATACACAACTTCTCTCATTCTCTCTTTCACTGAGCACAATGTCTGAACTATAACCAGCTCTCTGAGGGAATATGACCAGCTATTAAATTCAATGACCCACACTAAACACCTGGGTCGACTCAGAAGATTTTAAACCTCTTTTTCTAAGGAAGTGACTTTGTTTATTTACTCTGGCCAGCAAAAGCCTCATATTGAAGAACTCTTCCACAGTCACACCCAGAAGCCACTTCGTGCTGGTAGTTCAAATTAACTTCTTTGAAAAATCCTATAAGGAACCTCAGGAAGATATGTGTATTAGAAAGGCATGTCTATCAGAATATAAGAAAGAGTGTTTTACAATTTTTTCACCCACAGTAGTTGAGAACATTATTATGAATACTAACATATCTGTCTTTATTATTCCTAAAATAAATATAGACAGATGAGAACAAAATTATATGATCATCGGTGGTAAGTAATTTTTCTCTGGTTAGCATGAATGTCTCCAAAATATTTCTGTCTATTCTTAAAAAGGGTTTTGGCAACAGATGTAAATGGTTTTATATGAAATGACTGAATATACCCAGATCAGGCATTACATTATGACAGTATAGAAGTCATCTTTTGCTGCCTAAACAGCCCTGATCACTCATGGACTTTCTTTACAAATCAAACCATGTTCCTTTGAGTCTGACATGTTTGTCTGGCAAAAAGACAATTTGAGACAGAATTTGGAGGTAAACTCAAAATTTCGAGCTGATTGTTTTGCTCCTCAAACCGAACTTTTTGTTTTGTATGCCTTAGAGGTGGGAGATGGTACATGCCAAATTAACATCAGACCTCATGGGACAACTTCTCATGAGACAACCACATGAATGGATGACCCTTAGCTGCCCATGACCCTCTCACCGGTTCACTGCTTTTCATGCATGTTGACTGCGGCAGACCAGGAACACCCCATCAGATATACCGTTTTTCTTGAGATCTTTAGACCTGAGCTATCACAACTTAGCCTTGATCAGCCTTACTAAAATTCTTAATCTTCTCTGTCTTTCCTGCTTTATTTCACATAAACTTTGACGGTTAAAAGTGAATTAGTTGTGTAACATATTCTAATACTAACAGGTGCCATAACGAAGATATGATCAGTCTTATTCACGTCGCCTATCGGTAACTATTATGTCATGTGTGTTCAGTGGTAATTGTGCATCTGCTTGTATATTTAGTTCATTTTTTGTAAGGTACCTGAACTTCCAGTCAGTGTTGTGACGAGACATTGGAATGTCTGAGAAAATAACATTTAGTCTCATGCAGGCTCTTAGATCAATAAATGAAATCAGAGGAATTTTGCTACCACAGACCACCAAGCCCGCCCGCTGCAGATGTCTGAAGTCCTCAACGAGTAGTCCTAAGAGCTGGACACTCTCTTTGGACTGTTTCATGTGTTTGCACATGAAAATACTTCTCGTCGAGAGTCAGTCTCTGACGAGAGGTCAGGGTGCTCTCATGAATGTCTTCCTCTAAAGTTTAACTGACCTAATGTTACGATGAACATGAGTCAACGTCCGAGCAAATTTAGGGCATGAAGACCAAATGCTTTTCAAACATAAGATTTCTTTGTTCTTTGTTCCCCTTAGGTTAGACTGCCAGAGTTCTGAGGTGTTTCATGTTGCAAGTCTTTTGATGTATAACCAACTCATTATGCTTATAGCTCATTTGCAAACTTGAACTTCTCACAGCTTACTAATTTAATATAAAGTTGGTTCCACCAGCGGTTTTTCACCCTCCTGCGGTCTCAACACAACACTGAGGGGGAGATGTTACTGTCAGATAGCGGGGAAGCAGGAGGGAGTTTGTCCAGTCAGACCGTCAGTTCCCGAAACCACATAAAGAAAATTTTGTAAAAGCGCCCGACCCTGTCTCTTAAGACCACGAGAGGGATAAAAAAAAATCTCACTCGCACAGTGCCTTCACAAGAAGTTATGCTGTTTAATTTGTAAATAGATGCGACTTAAAAACCCAGCAATAGGATTATGATCCTTGGATGTTCAGATGTCTTCAATTCTACTTCTGTCATTATGTGCTAACATTTCTTGTTTAGTTTAGTATTAAAGACACATCACATACGTCTTTGAAAAAGGTTGTGCAAAATTTTAGGAAAGAGAAAAATTATATTATTAGAATCTAGCATTAATAGTTGTGTCAAAACCCAGCCCCCTCATAGTGAAGGGAATTACATGAACAGAACTAACTGCAACCAAATCAGAACTTTACTTTCAATGCTTTACGTTCCCAGCTACATCACAGGCACAAGTCTAACAAATTGAAAAATTACATCGCACTCGGTTTTTATAAACGTACCACATAACTGAAACAGATCGTGTACATTTTTAACGTTGTTTAAAGTAAAAATCACAGGGAATGTGGCAGTTATGGAATAACTATGAGTTCAGTGGTACTGTAAAGAAAGACATTTGACACCACCTTATGGGAAAAGCAGACCGCAGCCAGACTTTGATGAGGTCAAAATCTAACAACTGCTGTCAGATCCGCAGGTCAAACTCATTCATTTTTTAGAAAAAGTGTGTATAGATAGGAAAATATGGTTAAATTCAGCACTGTGAAAGCAAAAGCAAACAATAAAAGGATAAAACTTTTGTATATTGTACAGTTTTGAGTTCAAGTCAAACCAACGTTAACACAATGAACAGGCAACAAATGCCCAAAAGGATATGGGTTATCAGACAAGAAATACTAAACTGTTGCTGTAAATTGTGACTAAATCTAAGATTAGATCATTTTATAGCGCTATCTAAAGGTTTTAAGACATTTGCAGAGTGCTACTGTGTGGCCGTTTTGTCACATAAACATCAAAGAATGTTTTAAGAAGCATGTCTGAGGTTTCTCAGCAGGGGCCCCAGCTCCGAGGCACTTCACAGTGAGACATTTTCCATCCGAGATGCATTTTTACAACCTGAAATACTCTGGAGAGGAGTTCGATCAGATCACACAGGGAACGGTGAATGTTGCTTTATGTATTCATTGGAAACCTCAGTGTTCAGTTTAGGCTGTAGGATACTGGACAAAGCTCCCCGCGCGTCATGAGAGCTTTGAGCGGTGGATTTTCCTATGCATTAGCAGATTATTCCACTCCATTTTTGCAGTTCCGACTGCTGAAAACATCTGCAAAAATCTGAGGTCTCTCGCTGCTCTAAAAGTGTTTTAGTGTAGCTAACAAATCCTCTTGATTATCTAATAGGATAAAAGACAGTAAGGTGGTATCTGGCTCCGATTTCTGGTTTGCAGGCCTTTTTCTGTAAAGACCCTGTGATTGCCTGAGAAAGACCGCCATGGAAAGAATGACTGAGAACTATTACAGGCGGTTGCATTTGGATGATCTTTCTATTCAAACAGTTACAGAAGCAGACTCTTTAGGGGATTTTTTATTTTTTTTAACCGGTTATGAGCCAACATATTGCAGCAACAACAAAAGAAAAGGGGAAATGTTCAAACCGTTCATCACTGGACATGAAAGAGTGACTCATATGGAAGCAAGAGTGAGTGTTATTGTTCTTGTGGCCAATTTTTAACGTCTCGCCGAATCTGGAAATCATCTCATTATTATGGATCCAACGGTGCGCATATTTTCATTGCTATTAATATCATGATTATTACCGCACTCATTGGTTTCTCCTATGTGTCTTCGGTTCAGTTCGGGACAGATCAACCCCAATGGAGAGAGCGGGGGGAAAAAAAAGGAGGGATTGCTGCCGTCGAGTTAAATCGGATCATTTTGTGGAAGCGATTAAGATTTTATCAAAATGGCAAAAATGGCCATCTAACACGTACAGTAGCCTGACCCAAAGTAAATGCATGAGCATTTCTAACCGTGGTTACCAGGAAACACAGGATTTTTAGGGTTTGAGGAAGTGCCATCCCCAAACCCAAGCTGCCATTAATGTGGTAATGTTTTTCAGAGTTGGAGAGGAGATGTATACGCTGTGAAACCACATCCCTGCTCCAAACAAGAGCTTCTGCCTGATGTCACGCTCTCCCATAACATTCCATCCATCTACATTAACAAGATAAGTGGGCTTTTTTTGTTAACGCTGTCTTATAAATCAAGTGAATTGTAATGGGGACGTTATTCTTTTTTAAAGACATTTATTTAGTTTGTCCAGAATGCCCGAGAGCGATGGACAGACATTCATGGGAAAATGAGACTCATGATGCAGTTAAAGGCAAATACTGGTTACTGCAAACGTTTGTCACCAAAGAGACCTTCAGGTTTTCTTTTTTTTCCTTAGGATAAACATTTCTGGTCATATAATTACAGGTTCATCAGAAGAAGGGCCATTGAAAAAAAGCACTGCACCATTTTTTCCAATGGATGAATACGACTGGCACGTGTATATATGGGTCCCACTAAAAGAGCATTATTGCCCTTATTAAGTGCTTTCCTTTTATTTTTGGCACAATCAGCATGAGATATCTGGAGAAAATTGTCAAACCGTTTCCATGAAACACAGAGGAAACTCTCTGCAGACGGGCTTGGATGGCACCACTAAGAATATCAGGATCTGAGATCAGGAAGACAGCTCAGTTTGATGCATCCGTTTAAACTTATAAAGCTGCTTGTACTACTTCTGCAACCGTAACTTGTTATCAATGCACAACTTTTTCTGCACAGACAACAGTTCAATAACACTATATTCCCGATTATCTTGCATCCTAAAATACGCTCCAGTCTATACGTATAGAGATGTGCTTTCTTCCTCTTTTTTTCTAAAAATGCCTAAAAATGATTTCTAGTTCATGTCTCTTGCTTCCAAACCTTAAAGCTCATTTCAATAATGTAACGGATTTGGCAGTATAGTGTTAGAAAACTTCTCTCTGTTGAAAGAAAAAACATCGGATCCAGAGTCAAAGGAGAAACTGGGATTTACAGCATCCTCCACATTTATTACACCCACCACATTGTAATTAATAAAATGAGCTAATCCCTATAAAAAGTTTTAAATGCATGGATCAAATGACAAGTTGATTTAGATTTAAGCCATCACCACGGAGTCGGAATGGGTAAACAATTGCTAAATCCAGTCTTAAGGATTTAAAATGGTGGAATATATTGACCGAAAATACAACCACAATATCATAGAAAAGGGACTTACTAAGAGATTTTACACTGAGGTCTGTCTGGGTGAAAAAGAAATAAAGTTTGATAGTGTTGCAGTAGAAAAAGGACACTGTCATCATCATGCTCTATTTACCCAAAGAGCTCTGTTTTGGACCAGACAGTTAAAAGTCGCACAATGTGAGACAAACAGAAGGTTAATAACAATTACGTTTGGTGGGAAAACGTCCCATTTGGCCTTTTGTTTTAATTCAGCTCTACTCCAAAGGCATTCAGAAATGCATGGTGAAAACAGAGTTTAAAACAGTTTTTAAATCCTTTGTTTAGATGGGAAAAAAATTTGTAGTCCACTCCAGCAAACAAGTTCAAATAAAGGAGTCCAGCGGCAAACGACTTCATAGACTCCCTGCAGTGCTCAGTGATGTGCAGCTAATGAGCAGAGGTCAGGTCTCAGCTGAGTACGACTGTAGAAAAACAAACAGTGGAAGACTGAGTGGGAGGCTTCTGTGGAACAGGGCTTAAATATGCAGGTTTAAGTTTCCCATCAGCTTTGACCCAGGCACTTATCTGGAGGCCTATTCTCAGTTCTGGGAGGAGAGAGAGTCTGCACTGGCAAAGTGCTTAATAGACCAAAGCTTAGTGTAGATATGTAGGGAAGGGCTCATTGATGACTACATCAATGAGTGAACCTTAAATGTGACATTTTGATGTAAACAAACTGATTAAGTTCCAACTAAATTTTGATCTGCTAAAAAAAAAAAAAAAAAAAAAAAAATGCCAACGACTTCCTTGCTTGGAAAATAATTTCCTATTTCAGAGAAATTGATGAAAATTCCAACTCTACTTTCCCACTATCGAAGACCTCTTTGAACTCACCAGCATGTCTGCCTTTCTTTGGGTTCAAGTCGTAATAAACCACTTATTTTAACAGACCTGAATTCCCAGCAGGGAATCTGCTTCTATCTAAAAAACACAAGTGTTTCCCGGATGCCAACAGCTCTGGAAATGTTGAGTGTAAAACTATTTAGCATAGATGCTCTCTGCCAACATCGTTAGCAGTAGTAATGGTGATCCATCTCAAAGCTCGGTTAATTTGGGAGCAACATTAAATGGAAAACCGAGTTTGGAATGTTAAAAGGTTGAGGATTTGACGATGGGATGATTTATGGCTAGTCAGGAGCTAAATTAATTATAAATATTAATAAACTGCATAACCTGTAAGACAATGTGACGGCTATCACTCAGCCAGCTGCAGGACTCTATTAAAATTAAATATTTGACCTAATTCAAGTCTTGGTATTTCAACTCTAATCTGGAGAAGATCTTTAACTTAGCCCTGAATGTGCAGATTTGTTAGAAGCTAACAAGTTTTGCTATTAAATTTGTAGTTCAGTCAATTCGTTTTTATGCTGACTGCACTGCTAAGATGTCAATGCATTGAGGTTTGATGGAATCTTAACATTTTGTTTTTATTGCAGTACAATCATTTTACCTTAACAAACATCGGAAACAAAATTCACATTTCACGTGTCTGTATCAAGACACAACACGTTTATACGGCAGAAAAATTTCAACTTACGAAATTGGATTTATTTTTAAATTAATTGAACTATTAAGTATTATAAGATTATGGAGTTGTGGATATCAATAGTTTCCCCACTGGTATTTGTGTCAACATGTCTGTCTTAATATGGATTTTTTCCCTGGCAAAAAAAAAAAAAGGTTTGATTTTTCTGAAACACCCAGTCCTG